>NW_022196891.1:3660159-3661654 GCF_008632895.1 Mastomys coucha
TGAATAAATCCTTTCCTCCCCAACTTGCTTCTTGGTCATGATGTTTTGTGCAGGAATAGAAACCCTAACTAAGACAAATCAGAGGCTCTGATGCCAACATACCTCCCTTCTTGTTATTATAAAGAGAACGAAAGGAAAAGGGAGGGGGAAGCTGATGGTGAAAAGGGTACAAGGGCGTTGTATCTCTTAAACTATTTCCTGCTGTTTAGGGCATCATCAATGGGGAAAGAAGTTGGCTTTCTCAATTAAGATCTACTTGGTAAATATTCACATCAGGTTCCTCTGTGGACAGTGGCTCTTCTGTGGGCAGAGACTGGTAATCCTGTAACAGGATTAATAGTTTGGCTAGAATTTTTTTGCATTTGCCATTGAAAAAATGTAGAAACAAGATTAATGAGGCAGGTAGCAAAAATAACATCAGGAAGATGACTAGGAGAGGCATTACAAAAGGGGTTATCCACTTCCATATATGATTTTTGAAAATTCTAGAACTGGATGTCTCACAGTCCCTGAAATTTTTTATGTCTGACTGTAGCTCCTGCATTTTATTTCTTACTATCCTGGATTGGTTGACGTAGAAGCAGCATTCTTCTTAGAGGAACGGGCAAAGACCACCTTCTTTAGCTGTCAGGACATCTAGCCCCCGTCAGTTCTGAAGCACCACAGCTGCCAAAGAATCGATCTGTTTTTGGATAGTAAACACAGTTTCAGACATTTCTTCAAGATTGCTTTTAAACTGGGAAATGAATGTATTATATTGGGTCATGGAAGTCGTTATCCCTGCAACTCCAGTACCAACACCTATGGCACGACTTGGACTGCCCTTTTACTTTGGGCAGCTATCATATCTACAACTGAGATTGGTAGGGCCTCTTTGTTTCCCTAGATTACTCTCAGTTCAGGGAAAAAGGAGTACCGACGTGCAAACTCCTGACCAGTGGCAGATAGGCAATGATATGCCTGAGTGCCACAAAGAATTGACGTGTTTTGGACTGCAGGGTATTGTGGCAGAGATGAAACATTGAGGGTTAGAGTTTTATTGCAGTCTAGGGAGCTCAGTGTTCCTACTGATCGAGTCCTGGAGGCCTTAAAACAGTTTGCCACACCAAAGAGAGGGATAGAGGAAAGGTATGGAGTCATAGAAACATTGGAGTCAGGGCAGCTGACAAAGGGTGAGGTAAGGTTACTTGGCAGTATCACCAGAGATGTTGTAAGTGACAATTGTGAGTTAGTTCCAGGGGGTACCCAGAACCAGCAATCTTTAAGGTGTCCAGGTCTGGTGACATTAAGGAGTTGGTATGCTGAGGTCAAGGTTTGAAGCAAGAGGTGAAATGAAAAGGTTAGTGCCATTGGTGAGGAGTGATGTCAAAGAGCTAAGGACCTCAGAGGAATGTCCTATTATATCCCCTACTTTTCTGATATCTAGAGGTTGGGCAATTGAGACATATTTTCTCTGGATATGGATGGTACTTACTGGGGACCTGGGCTGATTTTT
>NW_022196891.1:3661688-3687668 GCF_008632895.1 Mastomys coucha
TAGAGCTTACCAACAACTCCTGTCTCCCACCTGGAATCCCATGGGTCTTGTATGTAGAAAAAGAGTGTGTTGCAATGTTGATAGAAGAAAAGATTGGTTTGTGATCCTAGCATATGTATCTGACAAGACCAATATGGGCAGCCCCCTTATTCATCTGGCCATTTTCTACAGTAATCTTTTGTCTGGTCAAAGAGAAAGCAAGTATAGAGATCATAATACTTATATGGGATAACAGATACAGGGATGATAGCAATTCAGATTTTTTCCTGGCATCCAGCTGATGGATCCTGGCATCTGTTTCCTGACCCTATTTGGAAGGACTGTTTGTTATCTGTGGAGGTTTCTTGAACCTTGGATCTCCAGATATAAGGGCTACTCTGGATGGAAATGAACAGCTGGGGAAGGATGGACTAGAAATCCATGTCTAATCCAATGAGTTCAAGCTTGGCTGCCAGACTAGAGTCTCATTTTCTGGGATTGGGGACAAGGTGGGTGGTCTCTATATTCTCTGGAGATCAACAGAGCACAGTCTATTAGGGTCAATGTGTATAAAGAAGAGTCATTTTTAGGTGGAGGGATCAAAGGTTTGAGGTGAGACAGGTGGATCCAATGAGAGAGTCCCTTGAGTTTAGCAGTTGTGAAAGTTACAAGAATTACTTTAAAAGGACCCTGCCATTTAGGGGAGAGTGGAGAGGGCCAATGACCTGGAGAAGATAGAAGGACTTGGTCTCCAATGTTGACAGGCAGTGGACAGGAGACAGTGTGTGGCCACGGTAGATGGTGGACAGCAAAGTTTCATAGGAGAGAAAGGAGGTGGCAAAGTAATGGAGTAAATAAATGGTCTGGGAAGGGAGAGAATTTAGGTGAAAGACCAGGAGTTAGGACTGGATGTCCATACATGAGTTCAAAGGGCGAGATGAGGAAAGGTCGCTTGGGGAGAGCTGGTAACCTAAAAAGAGCCAGAGGTAGTTTTATTCAATCAAGGTGAAGTTCCTGTGACAGCTTAACAAGAGTAGTTTTTAAAGAGTGGTTAGTTCTTTCAACCTTACCAGAAGATCGAGGGTAATAAGGAATGTAAAAATGTCAGGGGGTATCTAGGGCCTTAGATAGGATTTGAGAGACTTGGGAGGTAAATTCAGGACAATTGTGGGATTGGAGAGAGGCTGGGACACCAAACTGGGGGATGATCTCTCAGAGGAGGAGATCACAGACTGTGTGAGCCCTTTTGTTAGTTGTGGGAAATGCCTCTACCCACCCTGAGAAGATGTCCATCAAGACCAGGAGGTACTTGGCATGTCTGACAGTGGGCATGTGGGTATTGTCAAGTTGCCAGTCAGTTCCAGGAAGGGAATCTCTAGCCTGATGGGTAGGAAAAGGGCTACCCTACCCTGAATTGGGGTCAGACTTCTGACAGATTTTACAAGAAGCAGTGATAGATTTTAAGAAGCTTCTGTCCTCAGGAGTAGGCTATAGGCGGATCTTGACAAAAGAAGGCAATTGCTTGGCTGTTAGGATAAAAGAGTTGGTAAATATAGAACAGTTTGACAGATGTCAGGGGGTGAAGAAGGTGGAGATGTAGGTTGCAGTGCAAGAATGTCCTGGGAGGATGAGACAAGTCTTGGGCTTGAAGGGCCACAGCTCTAGCTGACTCATTAGTTCTGTTGTGTCCCTTGGAGACAATTGAGTCATCCATCTGGTGGGATCTACAGTGGACAACCCCAAGGCTATGGGAAGATGGGAGGCCTTTAGTATGGCCATAATTTGGTTTGCATTAGTTATTGATCCTACTTTTGTGCTAAGTAACCCATTCTCTTCTAGATAGCAGTGTGGGACAGGAGGATATAAAAAGCAAATTTGGAATCTGTGTAGATGTTGTGGGATTTTCCCTGTGCCAGTTGAAAGGCACAGGTAAGGGCTATTAGTTCAGCCTATTGATTAGTGGTGTGAATAGGAAGGGCCTGTGCCTCCACCACCTCAGTGTCTGACACTATGGTATAGCCAGCTTTTCTAGTCCCTTCATGTAAAAAGGAGCTGCTAGCTGTATATCAGGTATAGATGGCCTGAGGCAGTGTGCCCTTCTGTATGTGTGAGGGATGAGGTAATAGTTCCTCTTAAGTTTCAGTGGAGGAGTGAGATAGGGAGTGGTCAGTATTGGGTCGAGGAAGAAGATTGGAATATTAACAGGCAGGCATGATTGGAAGGTGAGGGTGGAATCTTCTATTAGAGCTTACTAAAGAGAAAGAATCCTGGAGGGAGGTAGAGTCTGTAAGCCTTTATAAGTTAGGAGCTGTGACAAGTTATGAGAAGAGAAGACAGTTATAAGGGACCCAAAGGTTAGTTTTTTTGACTCTCTAATAAGGAGTTCAGCAGCTGCTAAGGTACAGATACAAGGTGCCCATCCCTTGATGGTTAGATCTAGTTTTTTTGATAAGTAAGCTACAGGTGCAAAAGAGGGTCCCAGCTGATGACCTAAGACTTTCAGGGCAAATCCCTCTTTTTCAGTTAAGTAGAAGGAAAGAGGATGAGTCAGGTAAGAGAGATGTAAAGCTGGGACCTTAGGAGAGCCTGCTGGAGGCTTTGAAAGGGTTTGGTAATAGGTTTGAGAAGAGGTTCGTGGGTGGGGCCTAACGCTGCTTCATATAAGGGATGAGAAAGGAGGGAAAAGGAAGGAACCCATGAACATAAAAAACTAGCTGTTCCTAGGAATGATAAAATCTCTTCCTTTGTAGAAGGAACAGTTAGAGGCTGAATCAGATTCTTTCTATCTCAGTTAATAGCTTTGTGGGTTGGGGTAATTGTTAGTCCCAAATAGGTGACCTGAGGGGTAGACAGTTGTACTTTAGAAGGTGAGACACTGTAGCCTCGACTGGAGAGGAAATTTAGAAGAGCAAAGATGTCAGCTTGGCTAATTTCTAGAGAGGGGTTACAGAGAAGGACATCATCTACATAAAGTATAACCTTAGATTTAGGGAGAGACAAGGATAGTAAGTCAGAAATCAGGGCCTGACCACATAGGTGTCGGCTGTCCCAGAATCCTGGAGGTAGAACAGTCCAGGGAAGTTGAGTAGAAAAGTGGGTATCAGTATCTGTCCAGGTAAAGGCAAATAGGCTTTGTGACTGGGCATCTAGAGGGATGGAGAACAATGCATCCTTCAGATCTAGGACTGAGAAATGGGAAGTCCCTGAGAGGATAGTGGAAAGGAATGTGTAAGGGTTAGCCACAACAGGACTGAGAGGAACTACTGAAGAATTAATGCGCCTGAGGTCTTGATCCAGGTGATAGTTACCATTAGGCTTCTTAACTGCTAGTATAGGGGTGCTAAAGGGGGGGAGAGGTGGGGCGAAGGAATTTTTTTCTCAAGTGGTCAGAAATAAGTCCCGTGAGGCTCTGGAGAGAGGGAGGGTATTGAGCTTGGATTATATATCTAGTAGAGTTCAGTAATTGGATGACAACAGGAGAATGGTGTTTAGCAACAGAGGGGTTATGGACATCCCAGACATGGGCATCTACCTGAGAAGCTGGTAAAGGAAATAACCAGGATTGGCTGGCTAGAAGAAGGAGTAGAGAAACTGCTGGTGAGCTTGGATTTAGGTGAATGTGGGGAGCAAAGGAAATAGAGGCTTCCAGCCTAGCTAGAAGATCCCTTCCAATAAGGAGACAGGACACGTTGGCCCTATCAAAAAGGAATGAGTGAGAGTAACACCCTTAAAAATGGAACTAAGTGGTGGAGTCTGGTGAGGAAAGTAAGGTTCCCCTCTTACCCCAACAATAAGAAAACAAGAAGGAGAAGTGGGTTCCCAAAACTCTTTCAGGATTGAGTAAGTGGCTCCAGTGTCCAAAAGGAAGGAGGTGGGTCACCCACATACCACCAAATCTGCCCAGGGTTACCTGTTAGTGATGGCGGTGGTTGGTTGGGTCAGAGGAGCTTGGGCCTCCTCCGTTGGCCATAGCCAAGCCTAGGAGATCAGCTGGAGGGTTATCTGGGAGTGATGTCCTGCTGTTGTGAATAACATGAGGGTAATAGACATCCCAATGTCCCTCTTGATGGCACCTAGGGCATGGCCCCCTTGGATTGAGGAACTTAGGGCAGGATTTTGCCTCATGACCTTTTTGATCACATTTGTAGCAGGTACCTGGTAGTCTCTGAGTCTTAGAAGACCATGAGTCAGGAGCAGTGGCTGCAGCTGGTTGGACAGCCTTTGTCAGCATATGGTAATTTTGTTTATGGACTTTGTCATCTCTCCCATGGTACACTTTGAAGGCCAGCGCTAAGACTTCTGCCTGTGGAGTTAGGGGTCCCCTCTCCAGTTTTTTAAGTTTAGCTTTTATGTTGGGGTACCTCTGGAAAAAGAAGTAGCTCATCAGAAGTTGCTCACCTTCTGAGTTTTCTGGGTCCAGATTGGTATGCTGTAATAAAGCCTTTGTAAGGCGTTTAAAAATTGAGATGGATTTTCCTGCTTGTCCTGGACAACCTCTTTGAGTTTTCCAAAATTTACTGGCTTTAAGGTTACTTTTCTAAGACCGGCCAGAAGGCATGTAATAAACCTGTCTCTGGCGAAAATTCCACCAGGGATCCTGGTCGGGCACTGTCTCAGAGCCAATTGGATATGTACTGTCTGTTTGGGGAATTCCATCTACATGCACTTTTGGCTCTTCTCAGACTTGTCTGCATTCATCAGGAAGTAGATTATTAGTAAGAATCATGTGAACATCATCGGAAGTCAAGCTATAAGACTGAGTGATGCACTGGAACTCTTTAATAAAGTTGGAGGAGTTAGAAGTATAGGAACCCAGTCTGTTTTCTATTTGAGAAAGTTTACTAAGCAAGAAAGGAACATGTACTTTGACAAGGGCATCTACCCCAGCAACTTCCCTTAGAGAAAAGACCCTTTCTGTGTCAGATAGCTCTGGGGAGGAAGGACTTGGGGGTTTGGCTGTGGCCTTAAAGTGGGTGACAGGAGGAGTAAAGGTAGCTGCCAATGTGGGAGGTTTGGACCTCTACACCTGGCACAGAAGAAGGGGAGGGGTCTGCAGAAGTAGAGCTAGCAGGCTCTGGGGTATTCTGGTGAGAAGGAGAAACTGAGGCCATAGTTTGAGTTTTTGGCATCTTGGAAACAGGTCTGTGGTGAAAGGGGGGTGGTTCATTGGCTGGATCTAGTGTTGTAGCATCATCTAGTGGAGGTTAAGTAGATTTCATGGCTAAGAGAAGTTGGGTTTGGGAAGCAGAAGAGCACTGGGAGGGATTGGAGCAAAGATAGATGAATGCTTAGACATAGGGGACCTCCTTCCATTTACCAGTTCGCTGGCAGTACGTATTAAGATCCCTTAAAATAGCTGGATCTAGGCTGCCATTATGTGGCTATTTTGAACTCCCATCTAGTTGGTACTGAATTCAGACCTTAGTGCAGAGCTATATTGATTTTGTTGCCTTCAAGTCAGGCATTAGTTTCAAAGATTTGAGATTTCCCAGGAGACATCCCAGTGGGATGCCTGGAGGTATGTTCAAAAACACATCACAGCACCCATTGGGGTGGGGGTGGTTATTGGACTCTCTGCACCGGCATCCTCAGAACAGTCCAAAAACCAAAAAGAAATCTGCCAGGCTAATGACCCAAGTCATCAAGAGGGTACCCAGTAAGCCCAGAGCTTACTGCAGAAAGAGTCCTACCCTGAATCCAGGGTTTTCTTTAAAGGGCTGCAAGAACCTGGAAAGGGAAGGGAACAGGAGCTACTTTTGAGGGAATGGTCACCCAAAGGGTTGATGTTCTAACTTCTGCCAGCTGGGAAGCATGGCTATAAAATGCCAACCCCTTAGTCCCAAGAAAAAGCTGCCCAGGTTCTATCTTGGAAACTAGAGGCCCTTCTATTGACCAATCATATCAATTAATATGGCAGCGTTTGTGCAAGAACTATAGCAAACTGGTATATAGAAATGTGAAACTGGATGGGCAGGTGTGGGCAGAGCAGAAGGTAGCCCCGCAAGATAGGCCAGGGCAGCACAGCTCACGTGGTAGAAGTTCGTATGTCCCACAGTGCACGGTGAGCAGCTTGGCTCCAGCTCTGTAGCTGCAGTGGCTAGGCTTCGTTGGTGGTCGTGGCAGCAGTAGCTTGCATAGTGAAGGCCTGTGATTCTCATAGCCACCAGCTGAGGGGACCGCAAACTCACGTACTCATGGCAGCTGCGGTTGCTGGCTGTGGTCAGTAGTGTGGCTGGTCCATTTTGCCATGATTTCCATTGGTTCCTGCTGTGGTGCTCTGTAGCAGCTGTTGATGGAACTGTCAAGTTCCCGGGCTTCAGCACCAAATGATGTGTTAGGATAGTGTCTCATGTCTGGACACAGCACACTAGGCCCAAAAAGTTCCATGTGTAATAGATTTTATTGGGAGAGAGAGATGGAGTAGTGGTGGAAAGAGAAGAGGGGAGGAGGGAGAGAGAGGTAGAGAGAGAGAGAGAGAGGTAGAGAGAGAGAGAGAGAGAGAGAGAGAGATTCCCCATACATAGATAGATAGATAGATAGATAGATAGATAGATAGATAGATAGATAGATAGATAGATGGTGGTGATGTGGGGGTCACAGGTAAAGGTGAGAGGTGAGCCCAATGGATTCTGGGAATATAGTGGCTATTGCCTTGGCAACAGGTCTGTGAGGCCTGCCTATGTGATGTCATGGGTTTTGGAGGCCTTGATACCAACAAATATACCCCATGTAGATCAGTAATTGTGAAGAATTAGCAACATCTGTAAATTCATCAAGATAAATATTGGAAGTGAAGCAGATTTAATTTTCTGGATTACCTGATAAAGAATAACAACAGACATGCCATCTACTTTTCTGCAGACATTGTACTTAGATAAGTAAACTCTTCTCCATAGTGTAACAAATTTGTCTTCTACCATAACTAGAACAAGGTCTTTGGCTGCTGACAATAGTAAACCCTCATCAATGATGTGGTTTCCTAGCTCTGGCAATTCTGAGCGCCATGAAATATGAAGCTTCCACACCTGAGACATTTTGTTTGTGTTACCTGCCACCAGTGTCAAGTTTGGCTTCTTGAGTCTATCAGCTTTGGTTGCAAAGTAGTTGATATCTTTCTTGGCAAAGCTTTGATGCTTGCAATCAAAATGGTGTTTTAGTTTGCTCAATTTTTTTAGATTCTTGGGATAGAACTTCACAACAACAAAACCAAAAACAACAAAAAATAAAAAGAAACCAAAACCAAAAACAAAACCAAAAAACATTGTTGTTTCTCAGTTCTTGCTGTAGTTGTTGAGGTAAAACCATACTGTAAAAAATCATTACTACATTTTCTTTTCTAAAGATCCTTCTCTTCATGATCCATTGCCATGGGATAGTTTTCTAATAAAAACAATATAAAGCAATATCTTTTATAATATAAAATATTATACATGGCATAGTTTAGTCAATACATTTCTTTCAAGTTTCCTATGATTTACCATGCTTTTACATATCCGTTACCTTCACAAAGGGGAAATATTCGTAGGAGAATACAAAAGGACCAATCAGCCTCCAGATTAAGTTTCCATGATATATACATACATACACATATATATGTATATATTCATATATATGTATATATGTATATATTCATATATCTATTCATATACATATATATGTGTGTGTGTATTGAGACATATATGCATATATATGTATATATAACTGTTAATTGGCCAGCAGTAATGTTAACGAATGGGTTACCTGGAAATATGGAGTTAGAAATAGATAGGAGGAGATAAAAGAGATAGGAAGAGGTAGGCTATCCATACTGTAACTTACCCACATGGGAGAATAAAAATTAGACAACACAAGCTGTGGTCACTCAGTCATCTTGAATCTTTAATGAATACCTTTGTTCCCACCAACAGGTAGAATAAGTCAGGCAAAACCACACCCCCAAGTAGCTCAGCACATCAGTCCAATCAGCGACTTCCTTTTTACTCTGCAGAGGTGGAGCTTCCACATGTAACTGGAACCAGGTTGGAGGCGTGGCAAATAGCAGGAGATGGGCAGAGAGGTGTGGCTATGAGAGGCAGGCCTCAATCCAGGAGGGTAACATATAACAGTAACACAAAATCATCAGCTATATGTTATAATAAATCATCAGTATATGTTATAATAAATGTTATATATAATCAGTATGTGATATAATATATAATATAGTATTTTATATATACATCGGTATATATACTATATACAAGTTTTATATAATATATATAATCAGTATATGATATATATTATCAATAGCTGATGATTTCACAGTATATTATGTTATAGTTACCCAGTAATTATAATTCACAAAGTATTGTTTTACCTCCAATTTGCTGTTTTTAACATAGTAGCTGCTCCTTATACAGGAGTGACTACTGGTCTATATAAGCACATTATGGCACCAACATTATGGTATTATATCATACACACCTGTAATTTGTTGAAGTATATATGAAATAGTTGGTAGAATGATATCTTCATGCCCTGTGCTTATATGTGGTCTTATCTGCACGTGGATACACTGCCTGGAGATGGGTATACGAATGACATCATTGGAAATATGTGTTTTCCAGTGGTCTTAGGTAAGCCCTGTAAAAGTGTCAATTGATTCTTAAAGCATTGTGACCCACAGGTTGACAACCAATCAGTGGTTTTTGTATTGTGTATTGTTGTTATTAAATTTTTATTTATTCTTTCTTCATGCTATACATCACAACTGCAGCTTCCCCTCCTTCCATTCTTACAAATCCCCCCATGACTCCCCTCTCTACCCCAGATAAACTTCACATTTTCCTCCCTCTGTTCCTCCTCCCCCAGAAAAGAGCAGACCTCCCAGGCACAGTACAAAATGATACAACAAGACCAGGCACAAACAAGGCAGCCCACTAGGAGGAAAAGAATGCCAAGAGCAGGCAAAAGAATCAGAGACACCATGATTCCTACTGTTAGGAATGGCCCCAAACACCAAGCCAAAAACCAGAACACATACAGAAGACCCAGCACAGACTCACGTAGGCTCCACAGTTGCTGCTTCAGTCTTTGTGAGCTCCCTGAGTCCCTACTTATTTGATTCCTCTGGCCATGCTCTTCAATACCTTTGCCTCCCTTTGTCCTCTCCGTTTTGCTCAGGGGTTTACTGGAACATCTTAAGAAATATACTATGCCAAGATCTGAAGCAACCTAGGCTTGGGGTACCATCTGGTGGCATAAGAAAGTATTGCTTCTGAGTTGGGAACCCATCATTTAAGGAAAAACAAAATCACAAAGCAAGCTAGATGGCAAAGAACAGAGTAACCATCAACCTGTTTAACACAAAAACATAGGTCTGAACCTATGTGGGCATGAGTTATGCCCTGCCACTGAGGTGTAGGATATTCCACTGGGAAGGCGAAATGCAGGGAATGCTTGACTGCATCTCCCTGTACTGCCTCTGTTGGGCTTTAGAGAAGCATAGAAACACCACTCAGGGGGTGAGAGAACACAGTCTAAGATGACAGAGGGTAAAATTGGGGTTCCCTGACACTTGAGAACCCAGTTGCTACTGTGGTGTCATACAGAAGACTCAGGAATGAAGGATTTGGGGTCCATAGACCAGAAACAAAGCCGGAACCATTGGGGTACTGTGGGCTGAGGGTGATAATGAAACTAGGCCAGGAACACTGTGAACCCCAGCTTAGCTCATCAGTGATGGTAGCTGCAGTTGTCTGGAGACATAGAGAGGACTTCTACAGGAGACAGGCTATGGTTCCGTGGGCAAAGGCCTTCTCCAGGTCCCCCATAGTGGTTTCAATGGAAGAGACAGTCCATGTTTATCCATACCATTGATTGACTGTTCATCATGGAAAATTGATACATACCAACTTCTCAGGGTGGACCAGAGAGTAAATACCTTTTGCAGGGAAAAATGCCCAGGAAGGTAAACTTATTGGCTAAACCCTCAAGGCCTCTTTGTACCTCATTAGCATGGAGAACTCTGTTTTGGGCCAGGCCAGGAACCTGGCAGGGAGCAGGGAGTTGCTTACTGTCTCAGGGTACATGAGTACCAGGGTCTCAGACACTCTCTCACTTACCAAGTTCTTGGCATGGTCCAGTGTCCCACAAACATATAGAAATTAAGAGAACATTGAGAACAATACAATCATCAAATGGGACAAAGAAGATGTCAGAGACTGATGCAAGACGGGAGGACATTCAAATCAAGAACTGAAAACAGCTGTCTTGAAATTAAGTCAACTCTAAGGCAATGCCAACACACAACTCAGATTTATCAGGGAAATGAGACAAAATTGAAAACAATATCTACAAATCTCAATGAGAAATTGTAGAAGAGGGAACCAGAATGAATGAGCATTTGGAGATCCATAATAGCAAAGTAAAAGAAACTCTCAAAATGATAGAAGCCACACCTGGCACTGGAAACCTACCCAACTACCCAGGGTGTGGTGGTTTGAAAGCAAATAGCCCTATAGACTCAAAAAGAGTGTCACATATGAAGATGATGTAGCCTTGCTGGGATACGTGTGGCTTGCTGGAGGAAGTGTTTCATAGTTCACTTCCTGCTGTTTGCCAATCCAGAGGTAGAACTCTCAGTTTCTTCTCCAGCACCATGTCTAACTGCATGCTGCCATTCTACTTGCCATGACAAAAATGGACTAAACCTCTGAAACTGTAGCCAGCCTCAACTAAATGTTGTCCTATATCAGAGTTACTGTGGCCATGGTGTCTCTTCACTGCAGTGAATCCATCACTAAGACACAAGGCTAGTGAAGTCTTGGATTTTGGAGGAGAACCTACAACCACCACATTACTAAACCAGGATCAATCCTGATTACATTGGAAAGATATGTCCTCGTACCTAAAGATAAATGGAGTCCACACTTCTCATTAAGGAAACTTTTCTTTGAAAGAATCGTAGAGGAGTACAGAAAACGAAAATCAACCAAAGTCCAGAACTGTGGAGCCCAGTCACAAAACAACTCCTGTACTCAGGAAACATTGCAGGAGAAGGAATGGAAAGATTATGAGTGAGAGATGCTCATGGAGGTTGATATGACAGCCATGTCAGAAGCTACAACCATAAAGTTTCACCACCATGAATGTCCAAACATGAGCTGAACTAGAACAAGACAGAGAAATGCCAGAGTAGAAAGGAGAGACATCGTGAAACCTACAACATACACAAAGAAATATAAGGAAATAAGGAATGCTATGAGCGGGAAAATGGTCTTCTCTAGGGGAGAACATATCAATTGAATAAAAATAAATTAAATTCCCTGTTGTGGGCTGCTCTGTTGTTGTTTTTATTCTGATGTTAATTCTGGTTCCTCAAGAGGGGCTGCCCTGATGAAGAGTGGATACATACTAGGTGATTTCATGTGAACCACCTCCCCATTCTAACTGTTCAAATAAGGCTAGAGCCTGTGATTGGGCAGTGGAAGAGAAAGAGGTCTTAGAGATTAGAGGAAGAGTAAAGGAAGGACAGAGGAAAAAGAGGTGGAAGGGAGACAGCGCAGAATTACATGGCTCAGAGAAGCAGCAAATAGCAAGGGATCTCATAGCTGGGGAATAGATTAGTGCAGTGGTAGATCTGCCCAATTTAGGCATATAGCTTATAAATACAATAATTGGGTTGTGTGTTTTTTTTACATGGGCTTATTGGGGTTGGAGATTTACTGCAATAAATTTGCATCCATGGTATGGCTTAGAACCCAATTAACCTGAGATGAATATCCACTGCTTGCTGCCCTCCATAAATGAGTGGCACTGCCATCTAAGGCTGTGGCAGTATGTGGATTGAAAGGTAGCTGGATCTGAGGGGTCCACAGAGAGCTGCTGAGAGGCTCCCTCTCTAAGTCAGAGGCAGACAACTACAGCCAGGGGCAGGCTTCCAGCCCAGTGCTGGGACTTCAGATTCACAGAGCCTAGGGAGGGATGGGGGATCCTGGACCACAACTGCCTGTAAGGTCGTTTCCTGGCAGGCAGAGAAAGCTGATCTGGGTATATATGCCTCAGGGAGCCTTTCTGGGCTTGCTCCTCCATATCCTCCATGTCTAGACAGGACTTGGGACAACCAGAGCCACTCTTTACTGGCTTCCTGAGATCAGTGCACACACTGTCAGCTGCAAACCACGGGAAAGACAGAGATCCAGCTCAGAAACACAGAAGCCTGTGGATCTTTCTACAGTCAGGCTCTCCTTGTGAATAAGAGAACTAGAGAGGACTTCAGTGTCCTGAATCGATCGAACAGCAGAGGGAGACAAAGGCACAAAAAGCTCCAGATCTGGTAATAAGAATTAAAAATTGATTATATACACACATGCGCGCGCACACACACACACACACACACACACACACACACACATGTATGTATATACATACACCTTTTAGTTTTCATGAGATGATATTTTGAACAGTTTGACAAGGATGGATTTAAAGGAAGTAGACACCTTGTCATTTACCATTATCACAATATTAATTATTTTGACTTACTATGTCTTCTCAAAAGACAGGGCCCTAGGGGGAAAAAAAAAGATTGCATGCCTTAGAAGCTTAAGATTTGGCAACATGACCTAGAGGAAACACTAAAACCAAAAAGTTCAGAATTTTATAATTCAAGATAAGCAACAGAAACAGGAGAATAAAGGTTGGAAACAGGAGCTGGAAAAAGATGCTACAACAAACGATGCAGAATTTCAGAGATCAGATGTAACAGCAAAGAGATAGAGATCAAATTTCAAAGAAGAATCTAGAGGATAATTTACTAGAGCTAGTAAATCAAGGTAAGGTAGATGCTAAAATACTAGAATTACAATATAAAGAAAAATGTTAAATGTGGAATCAAAACCTTGAACAGAAAATACAGGAACTCAAGGAACAAGAGGAGCAACAAAAAGAGAAATATGAAGCATGGGCACAGACCTTAAGAGAGGAACTTAACATTCCAACTAGGGAAAATACTCAGGTAAAGACAGAAGATAAAATTAGAGAAAACCAACCAAAGGTTATTAGAAAACTAACTTTAGTGTGTCCAGTTAGTATACAACAGAGACCTCCAGACAATGATCATCCACAGGGCTATCGGGAATTCTAATGGCAACCCGTGGATGTGTTAGAATTGAGAAAATTTAAGGAAAGTATCATTAATTTTGTAATGTATTTGCCATTTCTAAAACAAATCATATCTTCTTGGTCTATTAAAATATAATAATCTGTATTAGTCAGGTATTGTCAGAGCCTCTCAGGAGATAGCTATATTTAGGCTGGCTTGCCCTTCCTTCAGTCTCTGCTCCATAGTTAATCTCTGCTACTCCTTCCGTGGGTATTTGGTTCCCCCTTTTAAGAAGGAATGAAATGTCCACCTTTTGGTCTTCCTTCTTCTTGAGTTTCTTGTGGTTTGTGGGTTGTTCTTCCTGTATTCCAAACTTCTGGGCTAATAACCACTTATCAGAGAGTGCATACCATGTGTGTTCTTTTGTGATTGGGTTACCTCACTCCAGATCCATCCATTTCCCTAAGAATTTCATAAATTCATTGTTTTTAATAGCTGAGTAGTACACCAAAGACTGCACATGGTGGGTCTGATTGTTCTGGCAGCATGTGTATGGTAGAGGATTGCAAACTCAATAATCAATAGGAGGAGAGGACCTTGGCCCTGTGAAGGTTCTGTGCCCCAGTGTAGGGGAATGCCAGGGCCAATAAGTGGGAGAGGGTGGGGTGGAAGGCATGGGGAGGGGAGGCAACAGGGGTTTGTTCTTGTTGGTTTTTTTTTGTTTGTTTTTTGGAGGGGAAACTTGGAAAGGAGAAATTTACATGTAAATAAAGAAAATACCTAAAAAAAAAAATAGAATAATCATCCAAGACTGGAGGGATATGGACTAAAGCAATACTACAACCTGCATCACATTTACATTGAGGAGAGAAGAGGTAAAGGAGATAGCATGATAAAATAGAGCCACGAGTAGAGATATTTCCAAAGATCAGCTGCTTTGTGAAGGTTGCTTTGCTGAGATTGAGGTACAGGCTGTAAATGATGAGGAAACCTTGGCATTGTGTCTCTTTGCAGCCTTAAATGCCTGGGACAAAATTGCAGAATCAGGGAAAAGGCTTGAACCATATCCTCAAGTCATGCAACTCCAAAGGAAACCTTTCCTGTTTTTTTGCAAAGGTTGACCTCAGCTGTGGAAAGAAGTGTATCATATCCATCAGCAAGAAAAGACAATAACTGAGTTTTCATCCTTTGAAAGTGCTTATGCTGAATGCAAGGAAGTAAGCCGACCACTGAGGGCAAGCTCAAAATCAGTAGACGAGGGCATTAGCTATACAGCTGATGTTAGACCTCATTTGTCTGATACGACCTTGAAAGGAGAAGCTGCCACTAGAGGCTTTGAGGTAACACAAATTTTCAAATGTTTTAATTGTGGTGAACAGAGTTGTCTCAGAACAAACTGAAGGGAAAACCCAATTAATTCCAAAAGGGAGCCTATGCCTACTGGAATATGTAAAAGATGTGGCAAAGGCTGACATTTGACTAGGGAATATAGATCAACAATAGACAAATGGGGTAACACCTTACCAAAAAATTCCCAGGGGCTTCTCCTGCAGTTCCCAATGCCAGGCAGGGAAAGTTCTCTTCCTCAGGACAATAAACACCACTGCTCTAAAAACAGATGTTGTGAGACCAGATAACAAGGCTGAGGCAAATTTTACAGGCAATTCAAAAAATCTAAAGGGGGGAGAGCAAAAAATGAATATTTTGGCAAACTTCTATAGAGGATCAAAGACCAAAACTAAGAATACTAGTAAACAATATTGAGATTGAAGGAATGGGTGACAGTGGAGCAGATATCACCATCATCTAGCCAAAATCTTGGCCTGTAAGTTGGCAACTTCAAGAAGGATACATCCAATTTCAAGGAGTTGGGACTTTATCCCAAATAAAGCAAAGATGTCTTAAATTTACAGGACCTGAAGGTAAGATAGGAAAACTAAGGCCACATGTGGCTGATATAGCCATTAACCTATGCGGAAGAGATCTGTTACAACAGTGGAAAACAAATGAATAGCTTTCAGTTTTACAGGCTAGCCACAAAACCAGTCAGACTCCTAACAAAAAACCTAAATTAGTTAAGCAATGTTATCAAAGAAGGTTCCAGACTGTCCAGGCTGTTCATAAGAAAGATACAGCAGAGGCTGACAATTTAGCTTTACCTCGAGGAGCCACTGCTGCCAAGACACCAACAGCCTTACCACTAAGATGGTTGACTGACCAACCCATTTGGATTGATCAAAGGTCTATGACAAAAGAAAAAATACAGGTGCTAGAACAGCTAGTCCAGGGGCAGCTGGAGGCTCAGCATATAGAAGTGTCCACCAGCACTTGGAATTCTCTGGTATTTTTAAAAAAAGTCTATCAAATGGAGGATGTTGACAGATATCAGAGCAATTAATAAGATTATTCAGCCAATGGGTTCCTTGCAGCCTGAATCCCATTGCCTTCCTTATTGCCCTAGAAATGGCCTATCATAGTGATTGATCTAAAAGATTTCCTTTTCACAATTCCTCTACATGAAAGTCATAAGGAAAAGTTTGTTTTCTCAGTAGCTGCCTTCAATAGAAGCTGTTCAATAAAAAGATACTATGGGAAAGTCCTGCAACAAAGAATGTTAAATGGATCTTGTGTCAAGATTTTGTACAACAGCCATTGGAGATGATTCGAAAACAATTTCCCCAATCCATTATTTATCATTATATGGATGGTATATTAGCTGATTCAGATATGAATATCCTGGAAAGAATGTTTGATGAAGTAAAAAGAAAAAAACCTGCCTTGTTGGAGATTGCAAATCACCCCTGAAAAAATATCAAGAGGAGATTCTATTAATTATCTAGGGTATGGAATAAGTCCCCAAAAGGTTAGGCTATGAAAGGTGCAAATAAGAAGAAACAAATTAAGGACCCTTAATGATTGTCAGAAGTTACTGGGAGATATTAACTGGCTATGGCTTGCAATTGGCTTGGCTACTCAAGAGCTAAGCAATTTATTTCAAACCTTACAAGGTAATACAGATTTAAAGAACCCAAGGAAATTATGAGGACAATATCAACCAAGGCTAAGAAGGAATTCGCTCTGGTAGAAAGGAAATTGCAGGATACTTGTCTAGATCATATTGATCCAAAGATGCCCTGCATCTTAGTTATCTTACCTTATGCTCATTCCCCTACAGGAATTCTCATGCAGAGGGAAGATTTTATCTTAGATGGATATTTTTAGCACATAAACAAAGTAAGAAATTAAAAACACACATAGAAAATGTCTCTGAAATTATCTTAAAAGGAAAAATGAGATTTCAACAATTAACTGGAATGGATCCAGCTGAAATTGAAGTCCCTTTTACTAATGCAGAGAATGCCTTGTTATGGCACCAGGATGAGCATTGGCAAGGAGCATGCAGCAATTTCTTGGGTGAGATTAACAAATTCTGTAGAAGCAAGTAACTTCGTTCATAAAAAGAATTGATTGGACTCTCATATAATAAAAAGAGTTCCAATTTCTGGAGCCCCTACATTTTATACTAATGTTAATAAATCAGGAAAGGCAGGATATAAATCAGAAGATGTAAGGTGGCTGAGAGTCCCTATAAATTGGTTCAAAAATCTGAATTATATACAATACTCATGGTGTTAGATTTTCAAGTTTTTAATGTTGTAACTGACTGTCAATATGTAGAAAGGTTGTTTTAAACAATGAGACTGCTGAACTTATTCAGGATGATTCTGAATTGACTTCAGCATTTACTAAGCTACAATGAGTGATGAGAAATAAGAGTCATCCACTGTATATAATGCACATAAGATCCCATACAGGTCTGACAGGCCCTCTGGCACAAGGTAATAATGAAATTGACCAGCTATTGATAGGAAGTGCACTAGAGGCTTCAGAATTCCATAAAAATAACACCATGTTAACAGCAAAGGTTTAAAGAAATGATTCTCTATCACTTGGCAACAAGACAAAGAGATTGTGAGGCAGTGTCCTACTTGCTCATTATATAACCAAACCTACAGGAGGTAACCATAAAAGTACCCAAAGAAATTATACTTGGCAAATAGATGTCTTCCATTTTAGAGTTTGGCAAACTGCAATATGTACATCACACTATAGGTAAATATTCAGGATTCCAATGGGCAACTGCCGGAGAAAAGGCTGATTCTGTAATTACACCTTTGTAAGAAGTTATGCCCATTATGGGAATACCCACACAAATTAAAACAGACAATAGTCTGGCATATGTCTCAAATAAGGTGAATCAGTTTTTAACATATTATAATATAAAACATGTTTCAGGCATACCACATAATCCTACAGGACAAGCAATTGTAGGGAGACATAATAGCACTCTAAAAGAAATGCTTAATAGACAAAGGGGACAACAACCCCCCTCCCCAAGATACAGATTAGATAGTATTTTATTAACCCTACATTTGAAAAATACCAATGAACAAAAATCTACAGCTGCTAAAAGACATTGAATTGTGTGTGTGGGGGGGGGGGACAAGCTGTTGAACTAAATCAGCCTGTTTATTTTAAGGATGTTCTGACATCAGAATGGAAAACAGGAAATGTGTTATACTGGGGGAAGCATTATGCCTATATTACCACAAGAAAAGAAAAGCTATGGATTCCTTGCAAGCTGCTAAAAATCCTTTAACATGACAAAGGGAGACCCCTTGAAGACATTTGAAATGTACTAACAAGATCAGCAAGATAGGTGATATATATATGTAGTGTTGTATATGTCTCTGTACACAGAGACAGCTTTAGAATCACCTACGATTTAAATGTTCATATACAGCCAATAACACTTATTGGGTACATGACTTTTTATTACATATCATCCTTTAAGATAACATGAATGAAAATTTATACTGTAGTTTGATTATCTGATCAAACTAACCTCTAAAAAAAGGTAGCTGTCTTTCTTTCTTGATCTTCCTTAACCTATCTGGGCACCCTGCATATTCCCTATGAATGTATTTACAGAATGAAAGAAGCAAAAGATAACCTTGAAAAGATTCACACTCAGGGATGATGAGATTCTGGGACCTTCCATTCCAGCTCCATATTTGATTCTACCTCAACTACATCAAAGCTGTTTCTTTTAAAGACTTGCTTCCAGAATATTTAGTTAGTTTGCCCATCCAGCCTCTCAGACTGTTATAGTCAGGATGTCAGCTAAGCCACAAACTTTTTCAGCACATAAAGACTGGAAGGCAAATGATACCAGCTAGCCCTCCTTTGTCAAAACCAATTTTCCTGTTTCTTTTTGGGCCCCCAGAAGGAAATTCTCCACCCCAGTTCACCAAAAGCAAGCAAAAGATTGTAGCTCCATTCGCTTAGGTTGGGGTGGAAGGTTCTGGATATTTTATGAGTTATAGATATGTTGCCATTTTAAGGGATAATGTACAAATGTAGTTTTGGACAGGGAGAAAACTAGACAGCGTAGACTTAGGGTTTTCTATCTTTCCTTCCTTCTTCTCTATCCTTCCTTCTTGGGCAAAAGAAAGGGGGGATGAGAAAAGGGGAAATAATATCATAGAAATTAGAGGAATAGACAAATAGGGACATGTTATCAAATTTACTCTTAAAACATTTTATAGTCATATCTTACATTGGAAAAACTCTTTATAATTAATGAAAATTGAAATTGAAACTTTACATTGGAACAGAATTTATAGATTGATGCATATGTAATGTTTTCATCTTTTTTTCCTTGTCTTTAATAGGTTTATTGGCTGAAGTTTGAGTGGTTTCTTGTTTGTTATACCTTTAGAAGACCCAGAAGGAACCACAAGTTTACAAACAACATAAAACCTGATATTCAACATGCTAGAGAATAGAGTAGGAAGTAGACTTCATCTCTTAGTCTTTAGTCAAATAAAGACTTTCTGAGTTGAACTCTAGTAGTGCAGTAAATGAAATCAACATTTGAAAAATTGGATCTCATGACACTAATTAAAGTTCTTCTGTACTACAAAGGAAACTGTCGATTGAGTGAAATGGCAATATATAGAATAGAAGAAAATCCTTACCAACGATACATACTTATAGAAGACTGTCGAGAATATATAAAGAATTCAGAAAACTAAACATCTGGAATGGAAATAATAAAGTACTATTCTCTAGAACTAAAGAGAAAATGCACAAAAGAAGAAATGTAATCAGTTAGTAAACATTTTAAAAAGCATCCAATACCACTAGCTTTTAGGGAAATGCAGATTAAAACTACTTTAAGATTCCTTCTCATCTTAGTAAGAAATATCATCCTTAGGAATCAAAATTACCACAAAATATTACTGTAGCTGTTGGTGAAGAAGAACCTGTTTCCATGGTTTGTAAGAATCTGTAGTGGTGGGAAGAAAAGAGCAACTGAACAGGCAGACTGAAGATGAAGCTTAGATATCACATCTGCAGCCCTAAGCATGAAAGAAGCAGAAAGTGAACTGGAGAACAAGTAAGATTATGACCTCTCAAAACCTGCCCCCAGTGGTATATGTGCTCTCACAGCTCTTAAGATTCCCCCAAACTACACAATTGGCTGGGGAAAAAAGTGTTAAAAAAGTATCAGAGGTGACAATACATACAAAAAAAAAAAAACAAAAAAACAAAATACAAAACCAAAAAACCAAAACAAATGCAAAAAGAAGTATCAGAGGTGATAATATTAGCAAGCTGGCTAGGAACCATTCTTGTGATATTTTCCCAAAGAATCTGTTTGCATTCTGAGTGCATAGAATAAATTAAAAAGGAATGGCAGATGAAATTTCAAGATGACATAATGTAGAATATATGACACTAGTATTATAATTTGTATGCAATAAAGTGAACAAGTGAGGCAGAAAAATAGAAAATGAAGAGTATGGAATAAAAAGAGCAATAGGAAGATTATCATTTCAATTAAGACTTGTGCTGAAAGAGAGGCATTTACTGTTAAGATTAACACAATTAAGGAGACATCTCTTACTATGTAGATGTAATGTTTTCAATGGTGTGAATTTCTTATATTGATTCAAAATTTGAAATTAAAATTGTTACTCTTTGATAGGCATTGGGCCTATGCAACTGATCTAAGAATACAAGGCTTAGACCCAGTCCTTCTAATAACTTCCATTACAACTGTTTAGGATGATTAAATAACACAAGTTAAGGGGCAGACAGTAAAGTCATGGTTATATTAGATTCTGATTTAATTAAAAGGAAGTGTTTTTAATTTACATAAATAGAAATGACTAAGAATGGTTCAGGTTTAACAGTTCAGATGTACTTTGCATACATAGATAGTCTTCAAATGTGTCAGAAATTCACAGAATATAATATTTAAAGCTATTTCATTATTATAGATAATTTAGCTAGAGACATGTCTTCTCTTGACAGCATTCTCTTCTTGAATCAAAGAAATTGAGCATCTGTAGAGTTGCTACAGTTGTGGCAAGACAGCCATTGGACAATTTCATCTTCAGACAAAAATACTCCCAGGAATAGGACACACTATGTGGAATAGTCTACTGATAACTCTGCCAAATGCAAAGTAAGCAGTCCTTCATACTTCTGCTTTACAAAGGTCTGTTAGATGATGCTGGGCCAGAAGGCTGAAGACTGATGCTCCAATACTTTGAGAAATGAGGGACTGTCCAGCTAGTAGCCATCTCTACAAATTTCTTAAGTTTTGGAAGCTAGTTTTGTGTGTCCTATATTTTCAGGTAATATATAAGTCATTCTCTGATTTCTGACCAGCTTGAAGACTAGTTATAGTCTCATAGACAAACTCAAATTGCTTAGCATTGAGAGAGATGATAATAGATTTGAGAGAATGCTTTTCAGATGGTAAAACAAGCTAAACCCAGAACTTAATTCAGGTATGGAATGTAAGCTGTTTAAGTTAGGATAGATGGTAGAGTGTTTTATCTAAATTGACATGATAGACTGGGTGTTGTGTACCTTATACTTTATAATTTGCATAATTGTAATGGTTGTACTCAATTTATACATGAGAGAAAGAGCCTTTTGATTGGACAAAAGGTTAAATGTCGTTGGTTGCTCTGGTACTGTTTGTATTCTGAAATTATTTCTGCTTCCTCAAGAGGGTCTGCCATGATGAAGAGTGGATACATACTTACATGATTTCATGTGACCCTTCTCCCCATTCTAACTGTACAAATAAAGGCTAGAACCTGTGATTGGGCAGTGGAAGAGAAAGGTGGGGTTAGAGATCTTAGAGAGTGGAGGAAGAGCAAGGAAAGGACAGAGGAAGAAAGATGGAGAAGAAAGAGGTAGAAGGAAAATGAGGTGGAAGGAAGATGGAACAGAACCACATGGTCTGGAGGTGCTGCAAGTAGTTGGGGAGTAGATTAGTGTTGTGGTAGATTTGCCCATTATAGGCATACAATTCATAAGTATAATAATTGAGTTGTATGTTTTTTACATGGGCTCATTGGGGTTGAAGATTTACTACAACAAGTTTGCACTCAAGGTATAGCTTAGAACCCAACTAACCTGAGATAAAAGTACACTGCCCCCTGGCCCCCTCCTCTGTGGAACAAATAACTGCAGTAGGGCTTTGAGTTTTCAAAAGCTCAAACCAGGACCAGTCATCCTCTCTCTGCCATGTGCTTTTCGATAAAATGCGAGCTCTCATCTACTGTTCCAGAGCCATGATTACCTGTCTGCTGCCATGATCCTTGCCATTATGATCATATAATAATTCTCTGGAAGTGTAAGCAAGACCCAGTTAAATGCTTTCTTTTATAAGCCCTCATGGTCATGGTGTCCCTTCACAGAATAATGGTAGCTAAGAAGACCATAAATGATAATGAAGTACCTCATATATGAGGGACGACAAATGTGTGTATGTACACCCAACACTGGAACATCTGAATATATAAAGTAAATATTAAGTGAAAGGAGAGATAGATGAATGTTGCACATTTTCTCTTAAATGTGCATCTTACCTTTTAAGCTCCCAGAATATCTGTTCTGTTACATAAACCCACAGAGAGAGGTAACTGTTAAAATGACATGGGGAAAAAGGGATTATCCAAAGAAGAACATATGGAATATAGTGTTATAAAAAGATACAGGGGAGCTGGGTGGTGGTGGCACACACCTTTAATCCCAGCACTTGGGAGGCAGAGGCAGGCAGTTTTCTGAGTTTGAGGCCAGCTTGGTCTACAGAATGAGTTCCAGCACAGCCAGGGATATACAGAGAAACCCTGTCTCGAAAAACCAACCCCCCCAAAAAAAGGGGGGGATGGATTACGATGGATTCAATGAGATGTGTTCAAAGGATTCAAAGGATGGGAGGTCTTTTGTAAAAACCATATTAAAAACATACTACTATAGAAGATACACACACATATATATATTATTGAGAGAGAGAGAGAGAGAGAGAGAGAGAGAGAGAGAGATCTTAAAGAGATTTATTGTACAATGGAGGGGAAAGAATAACAAGACTGCAAATATCACCAAACCTAGTACCAGGAATAGTTCACCCTTTTTGAATATTTGGCCAGTTTGTTCCAATAGACCCCCTCCAAACATTACAGGTGATTGCCAGTACTCTTAGTTACCCTCCAGAACTTTTTAGTAAGACTCTATTGCTAAGGACAATACATACTTGTATCTGTATACATTGAGACATCTACTTGGCATTCAACTGCAGACTTTATATCTGGAAAGTGCTACTTGTACACTACAGAAATAGAGAAGCAATTGAGGTGATTGTGACTGCATGCAAAAGGCCTTAACAAGCTAAAGCTGGAAGAAATACAAGATGGATAGGGGAGGTAGATAGGAGTCTAAGAGCTTTTGACATTTGATAACTGCTGGAGAAGAAAAAATCAGTTTTCTTCAATTGTGTGATATGTGGTATATTGATCACACTTCAAAACAGACACCATGCTCAAGAATAATTGACCAATGCACAGTGGACTTGATGAGAAGAAAGAGAGAGGGAGGGGGAGGGGGAAATGGAAAAGAAGAGAGGGGGAGGGTATGGGGTAGAGAGAGAGAAGATGAGTGGGTAGAGAAAGGGATATGGGAGAAGTTGAAGGAGAAACAAGAAGGTAATCTAAAGATGCCTCCTAGCCCCCAGTGGCTTTTTAAAAGACAGCTGAGGTTTTTACAGCCTGCCCTGGTCTCCTGATATGGTATTTCACAGAACTTTTGAGATCTTTCAATTGCAAAGATTGTGTAAGTTATTCTTAAAATCGGTGTAAACAAGCTATTTTAAGACTTGTTACCCATAGGCTAAGAGATGGTGATGACATTTCAATTATATTTCATTTTGGTTGTTAGAAAAATTGTCATTAGTTTCATTTCTTCTTTCTCCCTACTCACCTTCCCACATTAAAACTTAGTCTTTTAAAGCAAAGGTAGCAAGAAATTGATTGTTTGATACTGGAAATCTGGATCAAGTGTTGATATTGTTATTTCTGAGACTAGGCTGTGTTTGCTGACCAAAGTGTGATTAAAGTGTCTTCCTATTGTGGTGTAGAAGGCTAATATAATATAAGTAACATTTTTAGAAGGGCAGTGGCTTGATAAAATGTACCATGATTAAGATAAAAAGAGAAAAAAAAGTTCTGCAGAGTTAGATGGAAGCAGGTAGAGCAGTAGACTTGAAGGAAGATCTATGTGCCTATTCAGGGAAAACACAGGACCTGGACAAGCAGGTGTCAAACAATGCATGGAAAAGGGAGACCTCAATGACCATCTTACCATAGAGTGATTACTTAACCAATTCTACAAATAGACCATCATCCTTTGCTACCTTTCCCTTCCTAGCCACTCAATGGGCTGGCCTGCTTGTTTTCCTCCATACAGGATTTGATAGACAGACAAGAGATCAAAGTTTCTGACCTGAGTGCTGCTGCTGGGGGAGGGCTCAGGTGGAGCTTGGGTAGAGAAGCTTCCAAATGATCATCACAGAGGTAAGAAGTTTCTTCCTTCTAAGCTTCCAGTAAAATAACTTACGAAAGGAACATAGTGTGAAGAGAGTCTGAAAGTCCCAGACAGAAAAAAAAATCAACCCAAGTGTAGAACATACAAAGCACACAAAGAAAAACAGAATGAAATTTAGGAAATTAGCAAATAAGTATCAGAGGACAGGTTGAACAGCTGAACTAAAAGGACTCAACAAGATCTCAGAAAATCAGTGAATCCGACTCACAGAGGGGCATATTCTTTGTGACACTGAGGGATATTAGGGATGATGGGAAGATCCCATGAGCTTCCAGAGAGTGGTAGGAGGTGAAGATGGATGGAACTTGAAACTGAGTGTCATCAGATTAAAGAAATAAAGCTGAAGGTTGAAAAATAGTAAATCAGTTTTTCAAGTCTGAATGTATAATACATGGAAAGGGTAGATTATAGACCCAACCAAATGTACAGTAATGTGTGCTGTAATGAATATGTTTATAGATATGGAAGACATTGAAAATATCTCTTCTTCCACTCCCCCCCTTTCTCCTTCATCTCTCCTTTCTGCCTACTTAATGCTAACTTTTATTCTCTACCACACTCCTCCTACCACAATGGTCTGAAACATCTGAAATCCTTCCATTCCAAATATATCTGTTTTGTCTTCCCACAGTTTCTTGCATGAGTTACCAAGAGGTGAGAAACTAACATATAATTGTATTAATTATTTCAAGGTGGCCATAAAAAAAGATCACTAAATAAATGGGCTACAAGTCAAATTCCTTTACTGAGGAATATCAGGACAGGAGCAGTACAAGAACATTGAGCCAGGAACCAAACCATAAGGTACAGAGGAGCTATAGAGTGAACAAGTTGCTTACTGGCTTGTCCCTCCTGGTTTTCTCAGACTGCATTCTTATACAAACCAGACCCACCACCTAGGGGTGGTATCAAACATGTAACTGGCCTAGCGCTCCCTTCCCCCATCAATCATTAGTTAAGAAAATGTCCCACAGGCCAATCTAATTGAGCTCTGACTTTAGATTGTGTCAAATTAACAAACACCATGTATAAGAAGACATGACACTTACAGTTGAAAGCCACATCTATAGGTAAACTCCCACCACCAACATGTATTAATAACTTGAGTTATTTCGTCTGGGGTTGAGAAAGTCATTCCCATTTGTACTAATACTTACAGAATTTTGGTTTCCTCTGGGAAGCAATCGCAGGGAACCCTTAGGAGAATTCTAAAATGGGATTTGTGGTGGCTGCTAAGATTTGGATGTGGTTCTTCCAAAAATTTAATAGTGTCAATGTTCAATGTGATAGTAGTAAAAGATAACATTCCACAAAGGTTCTCCTCTGTGTTTGAACATAACAGGGTCATAATGTTCATGAAGATTTCCATTTGCCTAGTGCTGGCATGACCAAAAGAGGAAGTCAGTACTTGTTTAGAATTTCTAACAGTTTCTTTGGAGAAACGTCTAATGACTTCATCTCTGCAAGTCACATTTGTTTTTCACTGGGGAGTCATTGAGAGTGATGTGGTGGGGAGACGGAGCTGATGACCATGAGCTGTCAGTTTCCACACACAGATGGGCTGCCATTCAGGTAGGCATTTAAGGACCTCACCAAGCTCCCAGTTCAGTTTTTTCTTCTGCCAAAGGGGACTTGTAGCAAATACAGTCCAAAGCTTTGTGATACCTAGATGGCTGCTTCTGAAAGAACACAGAGTGAGAACAGTTGCATGTGAATGAGCCAAAAAGAGGAAGTGGTCAGAGTCAGTGTTCTTATTCATCATTTGCAGATAAAGCTAATTATTTTGTGAACTGTGACACTTGCATACTTCTTTATGTGCATAAATATTGTAATTGGTTTCCAAGCATTGGAACTATTTCCTTTTCCTTTGGCTGATTTTAGTACTGTATTGCCCTGAAACTGTATTTTTGTGTGTATGGTTGTTTGTTTTTGTTGTTTTACTTCTACCTTCTTCC
>NW_022196891.1:3687678-3747678 GCF_008632895.1 Mastomys coucha
TCTTTAAAAGTTTCCACAATGTATTTTGACTATCCCCACTCATCTCTCCCAATGCCTCATCTACCCTTTCCATCTTTGGCTCCCTCTCCACCCAAGTTTGAATTTTTTATTTATTGCTCCACATCAAATGTAGTTTCTGTTGCAAGACTACTATTGGAGTGATGCTGCCCTGGAGTTGGGTCAGCCCATTTAAAGAAAACTAACCACCCATAGCAGCTTTCAAATGCTAATAGTTCCCTAGCTAGGTGTGATTTCAGACGCATCTCCTCCTTCCAGGCTAGAATCTTGTTTGGTTTATGGATGCGCAAGTCTTGTACATGCTGGCACAATCATTGTGAATTCATATGCTCTCCCACCTTGTTTTGTCTGGAAAACATGGTTTCCTTGAAGTTAGATTTTTATCTTTCCGCTTCCTCTTCCTCCATGATCCCTGACTGTTGTGAAGAACACTATGCACTCCCTTATTCTTGGTACATCAGCCAGTTTTAAGGTGGATTTTAGGAGGGAGGAAGTGGGAAATGAAACTTTGAAATTTTAATAAACATGGTAATTGCTTTTCACCATGCAATACCCAGGGGTATGTATGAATTATTTATTTCCATCTACTATCCTCAACACTAGCTACTATTTTCCCTTCAGAATATTAATTATTAATGGAGCTGAACAGCTTTTCTGGTGTTTATCTTATGTTGCTTTGAATCTATGTAATACACAAATATCAGCTACATGATTTTCAAGGTTTTACACAGTTTTCTTGTTAATTTTTAATAATTATTTTATATTTGAGATATCAATAGCATCCTTTTATGTATTCTATTCTAATAGTTCTCAACTTTCAATTATTTTCCAACAAAGAAATATAGAGTGAAGGTCAATAGATCGTAGCCACATAAATGTAAAAATATACAAGATAGTATGATTTTTATTTTAAAATTTATTTTTTACCCAATGGATCCAATAGAAATATGTTTTTAATTTAATTTGACAGGTCAGGGCTCATAAAACAGTAACCTAAAAATGCAGCTAGTTATATTAAAATGTTTTTTTTAATATTTTTATTGGATATTTTCTTTATTTACATTTCAAATGTTATTCCCTTTCCTGGTCCCCCCCAAACCTCCTATCCCATCTTCCTCCCCTGCTTCTTTGAGGGTGTTTCCCTACCCACCCACCCACTCCCACCTCCCTGCCCTCGAATTCTCCTGCACTGGTGCTTTGAGCCTTCACAGGACCGAGGTCCTCTCCTCCCACTGATGCCTGACAAGGCCATCCTCTGTTACATAGGCAGGTGGAGCCATGGGTCTCTCTATGTGTACTCCTTGGTTGGTGGTTTAGTACCTGGAAGCTCTGGGGGTGAGGGGGTCTGGTTGGTTGATATTGTTGTTCTTATGGAGTTGCAAACCCTTTCAGCTCCTTTAGTCCTTTCTTTAACAAATTGAGAATATCATAGAAGAAAACATGGAGCCATTAATATGTGGGTAGTCAGTGTGCTTTCAAATAATATTCTAAAGTTGGGGTTTTAAAAGTTCCAAATCATTGATAAGCATTCAGAGACAGACAAAAACTAGTGAGCATGGGTTACAGGTGGACAGAACAAAATGACATATGGATCAGCTTCTATGGTGCTGAACCTCAGTGAGCATTCAGTCATGTTCCCTGAAACAAGACTAATGATAGTACTTCAGGTTTGCCTTGAATCTGATACAGAAAGAGCAGTATAAAATTCTATATTCTTAAAAAAATAATTCTGAAGAAAAGAATGAAATGTTTAGCTATGAACAGCTTGGGAGAAAGATCAAAAAAGTGTTTCAAACACAGCAAAAAGCTGTGCGTGATAGTGTTGTTTTTCTTTTGCACTGACAAGACCCAGCTGGAGGGAGAGCAGGTTTATCTTGGGCCCAATTTTGGAAGGGTTCTATCTATCATAATGGTGGGAGCACAAGGGTACTAGTTCTTATCTCCACATGGCTGGGGGCAGAGAGACTGAGGCTGGTTGTAGGAATGGGCTATGAGCCTCATATCCTGCCTGCCAGCCTCCTATGTCCTTCCGGCAGATTGATCCTACTTTCGGAAGGTTCCACAGCCCTACAAAGCAGATAGCTCCACCCTTTGAGGACAATTCAAACACATGAACCTATAGGGAGTATTTACCAAGGCGACAACCAGCAAATTAGTTGTTTCAATTCATGTCATTTCCGCTAATGTTTCTCCTTTTAGATGATGTTAATGCAGGTGTTCATTAATGTTCTGGGTGAATACAATTGACTAGAATATATTGACTAACTATAGTTTTAGCTTTTTATAGACTTGGTCAATGTCTACAACATTCAGAAAAGTGGCCACTGATGGTATATTTATTAAAATTTCAATATATTTAATTAAAATGTAAATAAGTTTACGTGTAATTGAACGTTTAGTTTCTCATTCTACAAGTTACATTTTTAGTGCTCATTAGTCCTATATGACATCATTTATGACAGTCCCATAATAATAGAAATTTCTCTCTGAAAGTACATATCCTCCCATATAGCTTATGGGACAGAAGACCTTAGTGGTAAGAGCTTGTCTTTGCAGGCTCAGGGTAGGTAGTCACAGTCTCTTTTGAGCTGATGTTGCACTGGTTAGGTTGTCTACAGAGGATGCAATTTCTTTACCCTCTTCCTCTCACTGATTTCTCATTGAATTGTGCTGTGGTATGAAAGTGTACACCATATAGTATGTGTTACTTTGATTTACTAATTTGTGCTTTACAATACAGAGTATGATTTATCTGGATGAACATGCGTACAAACTTAGGAAGAATGGTAGCTGCTCCCTTAGGATAAAGTTGTCAACAGATACCAATTATATTCGTTCAATTGAGAGCACTTTTAATTTATTTTGATTTTTACTCCCTCACCCCTCATTCACTCTTGCTCTTTCCCATCTCTGCCTATCATATAGCCTGTATGACAGTCAGAGGACAACTTGTATAACTCACACTTCTGGGGAGTGAACCCAGGCTGTCAGGCTTGTCAAAAATATATTCTTACTAAGAACATTTGCTGCTTCTTCAGAAGACCTGGGTTCAATTCCCATCATTTACATGCTACTTCATAATTATCTGTACCTTTTGCCCCAAGATATCTGCCACTTTTTCCTGGCCTTCTAAGCATCAGGCAACACATATACACATAAACTAAATGTTAACTAAAATATAAAATAAATCATATAATCTTAAGTTAGATACACATGGCCCATTGTCAACTCAAAAGTTGGATTTCCCTTCAAATCTTTGGGCCTTTCTATTGTCCCTTTTGTATCTTATCAAGGGTGTTTACATATACTTAGGTCTTTGTGCTAGGTCCTTAGATAAACTATCAGTGTAAGATCTAAACCACAAATCTGATGATGGCACTTCCAAAAGCTCAAACCCCAGTGTGTAGGGTGTGAAGCTTTTCACAATTTAACTTATTTATCTTCATTTCTCATAAGCACACCTATGCCTTTCTTATGACCCATGTTTTCTATAGGAAGCTTTCTTTCCCTGTCCACCTCCATAGTGATAATCCCAGTGCCAACATGGCGTCTGCCTAAGTGGCAGCACTGAAGTTGTCTCTATTGGCTCTCTATCGGCTCTCTATCACTATCTGAAAGAAGGGAACGATTATGTGTCATGTGCGTGTGCTTAGGGAACCGTGCCAATGAATTATGTTCGGTCTTTTTTTATAAAAAAGACAAATAAACAAAAATGCTTGCTTAAAAAAGCACATGAGTAGAAGGATAACCACACAGAAGAGACACCATTTAGCTGTCTCTAACTCTGTATATATTGTCTGCCAAAGATCAGTCTTTCTCTGGATCTGATTTATTCTTTCATTCTTTTTCTAATATTAAAGATATGCCAATAAAAGTAGATGGAATAGAATGAGGGGTTTTTTTTCTTACTTTTATATATTCTTGTTTTCCACACAATATATTCTCATTTTTTCCTTCCTTCTAGTCCTCCCCAGTTACTTTGCACCCCACCCCCCAAATCTGGATCCATCTTTCTGTCTCTCATTAGAAAAGAGTTTCAGAGACAAAAAACACTGTGTGTGTGTATGTGTATGTGTATGTGTGTGTGTGTGTGTGTGTGTGTGTGTGTGTGTGTGTGTATGTGTGTGTGTGTGAAAGACTATCACACCAAAGTTAGACAAAGAAAAACAAACAGAAGGAAAGAACTCAAGAGAAGGCACAAGAATCAGAGACCTACCGATTTCCATGGTCAAGAGTTCCATAAAAATTCTAAACTGAAACCCATAATATATACACAGAGGACCTGGTTCAGGCTCATGCAGGTCTTGCCCTTCCTGCTGTAGTAGAATAATTTGACATTTTATCATTTATTTTTAGTTGAATTTTCTAGGACAAGTTCAATCTGAAAGTCCAATTTCTCAACTGCCTTTTTTTTTAATAGCTTACTTCTGAAATATCTGTGAAATCAGTCTCAATACTCTCTTTACAAAATATTTGTCCTTTAAAAGTAATTTTAGAAAGATATATGTGGGGATCTCATTTAGCTGCAAGAGACAGAAGGCCCAGAACATAACACTTGAAATTCTTGAGGGTTATTGCCCCTAATAGGAAATCTGTGGATGCCGAGGCTGCTATGGGATGGAATGTAGGCAGATATTTACAGATAAGCAGATCACTTTCTTCCTCATTGTCAGAGATGGGTCTGCAGTTTCAGCAATCACAAGGCAGAAGGCCTCCAGCTACTCCAGCAAAGGGAAATGAGAGAGAAAGAGTACTTGTGTGAAAAAAAAAACTAACAAAAAATAAAAACCCCCAAATCTGAGTTTTAGGAAAGGAAAAGGCTCCCTTCAAAGATAGGAGGTTAAATGTCCATGACACTGTCTGGTTGAGTGTGACACAGGCCTCTTTTCTCTGAATGCGAGGCCTTACAGTTGCACTAGATGAGGGGGTTTGGGATGGCTAAATTATTGGTAACTCTTTAGAGAGGCCCTGGTTTGGAGCAGGCTTGAGGCTTCAAGAACTTAAATGGCTTCTGTTTGAAATCCTTCTTATGCTGAGCTAACATGTTTGAGGGGGGAGCATCCTGACACTTGAGTATTTCCAGGATGATTAAGAATTGATTCCTGGGCTCGGCAGGGTTTGGTCACTAAAGTCAGCACCTTGATGAATGAGCTAGGAAAGGAAGGTTGATATGTTGTTGGTGCTCTTAAGGAAATAAAGTGGTCTGGGGGGCAGGAAATGGCCAGCATTATTGAATATATCCAACATGTTAACTGCGTTGCATTTCAATTTTATATTTATTTACTATATAGACTGAGGAAAGTCTTGATCTACATAAAACTCTATTCATCAAGATTCCAACCTTCCATGTGAGGAGCTGAAGATGCCCATTGTGATTCAGACGAAAATACAGCCTTGGAAATCATTCTGAATATTGAAGAGATATATTTTATCATCCACAGGGTGCTAAGAAGCCCTTCAGAAAAGAAGCTTTGAGAATTTGCTTTGATTTCTATAGCAGATTTGTCCACATGTTTCTTTCTATTGTTGTGTGTCCTGTGTGACAGAATTTTGAAACTTGAACATAATTTGGAATAAATCAATTTCATCATTTTAGTTTATAACTTAGTAATTTTTATCTCTCAACCTATTTTTCCTCATGATAAATGACTATAGTACCTGTATGTATTCTAACATTGGTATAAATACTGGAAACGACAATCTATAAGAAAGAATAATTTAGTTGAGCTCATGGCTTTGTGTATGAGGCTTGGATAGGCTCAGTCCACCTTCAGGGTCTCAAGACCCCGCCTCCTCCCTGCTCTCTCTCCGTCAAAAGCCCTATCTGGTTTTATTCTCAGAACTAAAATGAGCCTAGAAAGAAAAATTCCTAACCCCACAGCCAGAGACCTCCTTCTTAAAATCATCGTATGGGAAGGCGTGACTTCTGAGTCCAGACTAGCTTGCCAGGTTCTCCAGGAAGAACATCACAATAGGTGGATTGTAGCAACCAGAGATGTAGGGACAGTGTCACACCAGATTACAACCGTGGCCCAGGCATTTTTAGCAGCAGTAAAAAGAGAAGGAATCTGCTTCAAATGTGGGGAGGCAGGACATTGGAGAAGTGAATGCCCACAAAACTCTCTGCCCATAGCAGATTCTAATCCCCGTAAGACAATCTGCTCCCACTGGAAGAAATACTGTACTGCTGTATATGATAAGGATGGTAAGCCACTGGAACTTTTAAACTCCAGATGGGGCAGCCCTCAGCCCTGATAGCAAGAGGGACAACTGCTCCCATAGAAGCCTTATGGGTGCCCAGCATTTCAGAAGGCTCCCATCCAAAATTAACCATTAAAATAGACAACAAGCCATTCAAGTGCCTTATTGATACTGGAGCAGACCGGACAATTTTAAGACAGCAAGAGATCCCACATGACTGGCAACTGATCCCTGGGTTCCAGCTCTTAGGGTACCTCTCATGCATTCATCACTAAACAGGCTTACAAGTGGGAAGACCTAGATGGGGCTACCAGCCTTATATGCTCCCTGGTGGCTCAAGTAGCCACCAGTCTTCTAGGGAGAGATATTTTACCTTAGTGGTGATTCTTACCACCCAACTAGAAAGAGGCAACATTACAATAGAGGATGCTACCCATGAAGATAATACCCAAGGAGACCCTAACATCCCCCTCACCATCAAAAAATCAGTATGTGATAGCCCTCCTGCCATCCTCTGGTGCAAAGGCACCACCAGTACCTGTATTAATCCCCCTTTTCAAGGCTCCTGCACCCCCGTGATAATTGTCCCCCAGGTTTATCTCTACAAACCTGAAGAACTAACCTTACAGATAGGAGAAAGCCAAAAGGAGAGAGAGATCTTCATCCCTCTGCTCATTGGACTAGGCCTTGCTGTCTCACTGGGTGCAACAGGAACTGCTGGAACAGCTCTTGCCCCAAACATAACATCTGACCAGCGACTTCCAAGACAAGCTTGACCAGGCGATGGCTTCCACTTACAGACAGCCTCCAGTCTCTTCAACACCAGATAATCTCCTTAGCAGGAGTCACTCTCCAATACTGGAGAGCCCTGGACTTGCTGACTGCTGAACAGGGAGGGACTTGCACTCAGGAGACAGAGGAAGGAGGATGGGAAATTCGTTCATGGTCATCTACACAGGGAACTTGAGGCAGTCTGGGCTAAATAAAACTCTCTTAAAACAAAACAACTGCAAAATCCAACCAAACAAAGAAAAACAAAAACAGGAAGGAGAAAGAGAATGGGGAGGAGAAGAGAGGAGAGGAAAGGAAAGAAAAAGAAAAGAGAAAAGGATATCATAAAAAGAGGGGAGTTGATAGCTGGTCATAAGGAGGAAAAGAGTTGATTCTAGATAAGGCCTTCCTGGCGTAACCACGTGCCTTGGGACCGTCTGTTCTACTTAGGTTTAAAGGCAAGCAAGGCCTGCAGTTCCTTTTTGATACTCCCTAGGAATAATACTTTGAATAATAGTGGTGGTATATATATATATATATATATATATATATATATATATATATATATATGATTCCATTTCAAAATGATTATGATGCTCTCAATCTTAGCATCTGTGTCTATATTTCACGTGTGTTTAGACTTTTCAGTTCCTCTCTAGAAGCATAGCACAGCTACAAAGACATTGGAATCAGGAGACACAGTTTGCACTGTACCTTGGCTCGGAGTGTGCATGGGCACAGAGGGAGAAGTGCTGCTCTCTGATGAACAGCGCTGAGAGCTTCTGTACTCTCAGCAAGGCACTGAAAGAGAAGACTGACATTGTTACTGCTGTGATTGGAAAGCAGTGATTAGAGACGATTATGTGTTGCCTAAGTAGCCCAACAACTACTAACCTATTTTGGAAAACATCAAAGCTCCTAAGAGTGTGTTTAAAAGGAGCTAATCATATACTTGCAGATTTAAAAAAAATGTATTTATTTATTTTTTGAGATGTTACGTCATTTACCCCTTACCTTTCTTTTATCCATCCAAAAGCTCCCATACACCCCTCCCTGCTCTCTTTCAGATTTGTGGCCTTTTCTTCCCTTTCAGGACTATCACGTGCATATGTACATACATATATATTCCTAAATATGTAAAGGACAAACTGCTGAGTCTGTATGTTACTCATGTGTATGTTTTCCAGGCTGGCCAGCTGTTTCTGAATAACCAGACCGTTTGCTCTCCCCAGAGGAGACTTTCTACAGTCTTAGCACTCATTAGTTGTCTGTAGTTCTTTGTGTGGAGTTGGAGATTCCAGTCTGTTCTAGCGTGTGTATTGTTGTTATCATTGCTCAGCTCTTGTTTTTAAGGGCCACAATTCTACATATGCTGAACTTTCCAGTGTTGGTAAGTGCTTCCAAGAACATCTGGAGAATACTTTTGTTAAAAGTATAATTGATCCCCTAGCAGATAAAGGCTCTTTTGTTCAGACGCTGACATATGAACTGTTCTTTGAAACCATAGTTACCATCTTGAAAATAACTTATCCGGTCTTCACATGATCATATGCTTTGATGGCTAGAACAATATAAGTCTCGGAGGCTTGGAAATTATGTTCTAACTTTCATAATGATCTTCCAAATATAAGTCCAGTGTACTTAAAAGTGTTAACATTTTCAATATTTTATACCAAACAAATGAACTAGCATACAAGTTAAAAAACCAAGGGTAAAGGTTTAATAAAGAAAGCTTGTATTACATTTTATTCAGCTCTACTGAGAGTGTTTTCTTCAGTATAGCCAACAATCTAGTCAGTAATAAATCAAAATTAAGTCAGGTCTTCAAATCACTGTCAAAAGATCCAACTAAAACACACACACACACACACACACACACACACACACACTCATAACCACCACTCAGGTCTCCAGAAAAGTACATGAATTTTTGCAGTAAAAACGTGTTTGTTCCTAATTTTAAAGCCGTCTTGCTTTTTAAAAACGTGTGTTTTACAACACTTGTTTGTGATTAACATTTAGCATACAATCATGTGATTAGCTTTGAGGATGTATGCCAAAAGCTAGGTTGCCAAGCCAAACAGTTGCTTTTACCCTAAGAGCAGTTACAGTTCCTGGTTTGCTTTTGGTTAATTTTGAAAGTTAAATTCCAACTGCCAAACGGCTCTTGCATTCACATAATCAAGCCCACGTATGCATGCATGTCAGCTGACACGCCCCTACCTACTCACCCCCCCCAGCTCCCAACCCTACCCCACCCCCACCCAGGAGGCTGCCTGGCCAGGCTCCGGCTCCTCCCAGGTTTCTCTGTGGATGGTGTGAGTCACAGAGTGTTCAAGTCTGTGCATTATGTTCTGAGTCACCCGACAGGCGCCTTGCCCAGGATCAAGGCGAACCTTAAGTGTCCACAGAGCAGGAATAGCAGCAGAAGCAGCCACAATAACAGGTATCTTCCAGGTGAAGCTGCGGGGAGGCTCTTAGACCTCTCAGATTCCTGGGGGGCCTAGGACAGATATTGGCTGTCAAGAGCCTGGACAGAAGTCAAGGAGAAAGGCCAGGATCTCACCAAACTTGAAGAGCCCAGGAGTTAGTAGAAGATTCCAGTGACAGAGAGGTAAGGAGGGCATTGGGCTGAAGCGGTCAAGTGTGTCTAAGCCTAGCTGGCAGAGAGCAGAGCACCCTGAGAGTTGCAAGCCTGCTCTTGGCTTCTAGTGATTGGCTGGGCGCCTGACACTGGTGCTATTGCGAGCCCTGGGCTTTGGTTTCCAGGAGGGAGCGCTGGAGCTTTTTCTAACTGCGATTGGGAAAAGCCAAGAGTACAAAAATAAGGCTGGGGAGCCACCTGCAACATTACCGGAATTTACATGGAGTCTCACACTTGTTTGCAGTGCTGGGTCCTTGGGGCAGAAATACAAGTCCCCTCCACGGTGCCGCTTAGTGCCTGTTCTTTTCCTTTCTCTATCCTCTCTCTCACCCACCTTTCCACTCCTCTAGCCAGCCCTCCCATCTTAACTTTCTTTTATCTTTGGTTTATTAACTGCTTCTTGTCAACTGGAAACAAACCTTTTTTTTTACCTACGGTCCTTCACCCTGTGTAATGGTTGTTCTTCAGTTAAATTCCTCACTTTCCATCTTTCAGGCAGCTACCCTACAGCTCTGCACCTCAGGTCCAGCCTGCCTCACCAACGGCTCCTTTTCTCATGTTATGGCCTCCTAATCTAGGCTGTGTGTCTGTGGAACACACAGACATACCCTCTGGGCTCTCCCGATCACTCCTTGATCCTGAGATCATGATTTTGGTTTTTATTTAGGTTTTCTCTACCTTTTACAACCTTCAAATATTGGACATCCCCTAGAACAAGTTGGGGATGTTTCACTTAGAGTACCTCCACCATCCACAGGATCTAAACCATTTATTTCATCTGTTAGCTTAGGCCGTCCTGGAATCCAGATCTCCAGGTCCCTAACTCTTGCTCTGGAATGTCTGCTCATCTCTTTCTTGCCTAACTTCCTTTCCAAACTACACTGGCTGTCGCTTTACAGCCTCAGATGACCTGGTCTGTCTCACACATATCAAATGGACTGCATCCTCTTCCCCATTCCAAGCCAGTTCTTCATAGGAACATGCTAGGATTCTTGACCCACCCTAAGTATACATTTATCAGGGAGCTTTATATTGACCTTGGACTCCTCCCTTCTTTGTAATTTGTAGCCATCACTGTTTGACAATTTCTACTTCTCCAGTCAGGGTTTTGTCTCCATCGGTCCATGATGGTGACCTACCAACCCCTTTCCACCCCCAATAGTGAGCTGTGTCATTTTCTCCAAGCCCAAGAGCTACATATAACATAGTTGGTAGAAAGCTGTATATGGCTTCCAGCTCCAAGTCCATGTTTACACTCACAAATTCAGCAAAAGAGACTCATCTTGTGTCTCATAGGATCCCACACAGAGCATACCCCTAAATACCATACAAACATGATTCACTACATCCTTTTTTGTACCTGCAAATCTCTCAGTCTGAAAGCTTCCCTTTGTACCACCTTCACAATTCCTGCTCACATTGTCAAAGTCAGCTTCTTTGGGAAGACAACATGGTACTTCAGTTTCGGTGTACTTTTTCAAGAATGTAACAAAGTGAAAAATGATCCAAGGAAGGTTGGTTGAGCTCAGAAAAACAGGAACAGAAAACCATGTAAATAAACCCCAGCAAACACACAGTGTTAACAGAACAACCCTGAAAGGAACCGCAAAGTTGGCACCAGGCACCCCAAAACTCCTGTCAGCACAAAGGAGACTTACTGCCTCCGAGGGACAAAGGGCAAGGAATAAGGGATAAAGGCAGGAGATGGAAGATAGAGGACAAGGGAGATTGAGAAGGGAACAAGGGAGAGGGGAGAGGATATTTGGCCTGGATGGACAAAGGATCACCTGTGTACAGAGAAGAGACAGATGTGGCCTATACACAAATAGTGGTTTCTAAAGGTACAAGGGAATACCTCATTTTTGGATGAGGCAGGTGAGCCAAAAGGGGCCTTTTGATTGCTGGACTTCAATCCATTGATATATGGACCTCGGTGGGTAGGCTTGGGAGGAACAAGTGGCCAAATAAGAGACTAGCCCTTGGTGACTAGCTAAAAGAACATAATATAAAGGTTTTTTAGCAAGGTAGAGGAAATGGAGGGGGGAGGTCAGTTTCTGGCAGAACCATGTTAGACATGTTCCAGTCTGCTAGAGCCTCTTCAAATCATTTCCTAGAACTTTCTCATGACAGTCCAATTTAAACACAGTGGCCTGGCATGTACTGTAGATTATATCCAGGAAAGCAGGAAAGCAAGTGTACTGGCTGGTTTTTGTGTGTCAACTTGACACAGGCTGGATTTTTCACAGAGAAAGGAGTTTCAGTTGGGGAAGTGCCTCCATGAGATCCAGCTGTGGGGCATTTTCTCAATTAGTAATCAAGGGGGTAGGGCCCCTTGTGGGTGGTGCCATCCCTGGGCTGGAAGTCTTAGGTTCTATAAGAGAGCAGGCTGAGCAAGCCAGGAGAAGCAAGCCAGTAAGGAACATCTCTCCATGGCCTCTGCGTCAGCTCCTGCTTCCTGATCTGCTTGAGTTCCAGTCCTGACTTCCTCTGTGATCAACAGCAATGTGGAAGTGTAAGCTGAATAAACCCTTTCCTCCCCAACTTGCTTCTTGGTCATGATGTTTGTGCAGGAATAGAAATCCCGACTAAGACAGCAAGTCAGAAAGCCATATCCGGATTCAGGGTACACTGTGAAAAGCATTCAGTATGTCCTTCCACCAGACTGGGTTCTATAGCTACGTTCCAACATTCAAGGACAATAAACATGTCTTGTAAATTGAATGTAAATGTTTAACAAGGGAGGCACAAAATTGTGTCTAAGAACAATCCAGGGAGCCAAATGCACTGAGGGTAAAAGGCCTTCTGCCTTTTTTCCTGGAGCATCTCCAAGCATCTAGCTCCAAGGCAGTGGTCACCACGGGTCATTCTTTTGGATGTGTTCCCACAAGCATGAAAGGAGAGTGCATGCAGCACAAACGCTCTGTGAATGCCTTCATCTGGCACACGTGAGGAGGAACACAGTGTGGCATGCTCCCATCATGCTGTCGCACACACAGAGCAGGAGGAAGGCTTAGTGTTTATATAAAGCCCCAGACAGTATTCAGTTGTCTCTGGCCTTATTTCTCCACTTGTAAAATGAAAATTAGCCAAATGCTTATTCATTTTATTAGCTGAACAGTCCAGTTGCAGAATGAACCCTAAAGCTATTGTTTAGTATTTTACTGAAAATAATTTCACTTTAGATTTACTTGTCAAGTCATTTTTGCTTGATATTCCAACTTTCTCAAAAGCTTCTGTGTATAACAAGATTGAGATACCAAAGTAATGGGGAGTTATTTTGTTACCTTCTTCCTGTCTCTGATTAACTGCTGTTGTAAGTAGGACCATGCTTTACAAGAGTATGAATGTGTACATGTGAGCTTGTGTGAATGTGGGTATGAACAGGTGAGTGCATTTATGTGTGACAGAGTGTGTGTGTGCATGTGTGTGCATGGTCATATGTCAATATGCATTTATTAGGCTATGATATGCTACTGACTACCATCTGGGTGTTTAAAAGGAATGGGGACAAAGTAGTGACATGAAGGAAGAAGAGACATGAAAGAAATCAGAATTAGAAGTTGGCAGTTAGGAGCAATCACATGTGAAGTGTTTCATTCACTAGTTTAGTTTGTTCTTTTGGTCTACTCAGACAAACTGAACATGCCCCCTCCCCACATACACATGACACACATGTGTGTACACACCCTAAGATTTTGTCCTATGGTAGGATCAAATCTGAATCTGACTTTGGTCATGTTTTGCTTATATTTTCATTTTCTTGTTTTGAGTTTCTTTGGTGCCACCTTCTGGCTGATGAGGTTTGTGAATTTTTTTTTTTTTTTTTTTATCCTACTCTTTGGAATGTCAAGTGTGAGTTGAGGGTGTGGGGACACATGTTGCTTGGAGACAATTTACATCCTGCTATACTGGGGCTTGTCTACAGCAGAAAATGTTTCCTGATACCTACACTCTTTGCTTCATGTCCTGAAGAAGTTTCATGACGTGGAGATAGGGAAGAACTTCACAGTTTGCTCTATAATAGATTCTTTTAAAAACTGCCTTGGGGTAAGTACAAACCAATCATTAGTACTAGAGAACGTTTCTCCTGTCTGAGCCACTCAGGTCTAACATTTTCTTGCATCTGAGAGATTCAGGTGACCTTCAAGACATTGGACCCCAATAAAGTACAATTGCAAGGGCACTTTATGAGGCATTTTGAAGTCACAATCTGCCTGTACAGGGAAGTGAACACGTGATTGGCCATTCATGTCTAGGTAAAGTTTGTAATACTTTCTGAGTTGTTCATTTGTTAATCTTCCAAATTAGGACATACTCCTCTTGAAGGGTTTAAAACTTCCAGTTAAAATAATGTATACATATGAATGAAAAAAATAATATTAAAAATAGATTGCAGAGCTATAGGGGAGTGACTAATTTGATGAGCTTCAAATATTGTAAGGATTAATAGGGTTTCTGTATATTTTAATAGAATTAAACATAAATAAATATAAAATTATTGTTGAAGATAGAATATGTTAAGATTGTAATAACTAATAATAACTTACAAGTAATGGTCATGAGACTTTATTACAGTCATAAAGATTAATCAGTAGTAAAGGACTAATCACAATGACAATAACGCTAGAATGATCCTAACATTTGTAGAAGTACTATTACTTTTCATCACTTGAAACAAGAATCCTGCCTAAATTTGATTCTTGTTCTTTGAGTCTTTGTTTGTTTGTGGTGCTGGTGTGCTGTGAATAGACACACACACACACACACACACACACACACACACACACACACACACACTGGCTGTGCCAGTCAAACGCTTTTTTTCCTTACTATTTTGAAAGAGCATCTCTCTAAATTGTCTTAGCCGGTATTGAACTTAGTTGGTAGCCCAGACTGTCCTTGAACTTGTGGCCATTATGCTTGCCTCAGTTTCTTGAGTAGCTGGTATAGAAGTGGTTCTGATGCTAAGGTCTTGTTTCCCAATTGCTTCTTGATCAGTAAAGAGGCTATAAGCCAATGGCTGGGTAAAAGGATAGGTGGGACTTCTGGTCCCTGCAGGCAAGCAGGGAGACAAGACGAGACCAAGGGAGTTTACCATCCTTCGGAGGGAGAAAAGTCAATCAGCCATTTGAGATCTTGGGCAAGCTGCTTCTATAGGCAGGCGATTGGGAATGTTGAGCTGGAACTAAAAGCACCTGAGCAACTAAAGTTGAGGATAGATTTAGGGTGCTGAGCTAAGAATATTGGGAAATTTATAATGCCCAGCAATTGAGCCAATAACTCAAGTTGAAAATGAGCAACATGTATGCCTGTGTTTTCCATCTGCAGATTCAATAATCTCTGGGTGGGGACTAGTAGCAAGCCTGCTCCTGGAGCTTAGGTGGGGTAGCAAAAGCTATACAAAACAAGCTGGGACAACAGGACTATGCTGCCTGGCCAGACCTAGACTGGAGCATTTCCATTTCCAGAGCTAGGTTAATAGAGCTAAACTGGGTGGCTATATTCCAATGGGTAGTTTTAGTTGTTTTTGGTGGGTGAGGTGGAGGCTGTAAAATTGCCAGGAGGCATTTGACAAAATACATCTTTCAAAGGGGCAAAAAGCCTAACTAACAATCACCATTTTTTCTAAAGAGAGGTCTTCAGAAGGAAGGAAGGAAGGGCAGCAAGCAAGAAGACTGTTTTGTTTGTTCTTTCAGTTTAGCTTTATTATTGTTTTGTAAAGCTGAGGGAAAGGTTAAAGGTATCGTGTGCTTCTGCTGCGCCTGTGATGTTTGGTTTGGCTTTCATGTGAAATAAACACGCGTGTGCGCACACACACACACACACACACACACAAGTTCTTGCACCAGTCTCAGCAGATGGTGTGGAAAATGTTGCATCTTCTTGGAGTCACCCTCATTCGCATAAATTTTTCATCTATCAATAATCCACATTTCAGGATAGACTACCCTAAATACAACCTCCAAAACTGGGGAATTTTTATCCTCCAAATTTTCACATGACTTGGTAATAGAAACTCACTTTGTATTTGTAGAAAATTATTGATGATTCTTAGAACATTCTTTAATAACTATATTAGAGATTGAAAGAGAGTATATATTAAACTGAAAGAGAAAAAATAGCAATATTCTGGTGTGTGTGTATGTGTGTGTGTGTGTGTGTGTGTGATGACTAGGTGTTACAGGCTGTGGAATCTGGTAGTTTCCATCACTAATTACTCCCTGGAGCTCTGGAAGGGTCATCCACACCCTGCTCAGGCTTCCAGTCCCTCCCTCCTTGAGGCAAAGTCTTTACTGACCTCAGTGTGACATTTATTGAGGTTATAGATCTGACCCTAAGATCAGTTACTGTCAGGGTAGCCTATTGGTAACTAAATGGAGGGACTGACTGAGGGAAGGATTAAACTAATGGTTACTTAATATAGGGAGTGGTTATTTGAGAGAGGGATTAAACAATTTTGCAGGCTGTCTGAGCCCCTGTTTCAGAGAGTCCTATGTTCATGGGCCAGTATTTGGTTACATTTGGATACATTCAGGGGGCATATTTGATTTCGATTTCATATTGGTCCTGTATTTTTGTTAGGTAGGGATGAATGGAATTCATATGGGAATGAAAGGAAGAAGGTGGGCATCTCCAGGAGCAGAATTGTTCTTTAGTTACAACAGCTCAAGGACTGAAGTCCTTCTGTGGAAGAAAACTATGTACGTGTGGTACTGGGGTTTGGGGATTGTGTATGATGAGAGGAGGGATGAAACTCTTGGGGTGGAGGATTCCATTTGCCAGTCCATCCCCTGCAGTTGGGAGTGGTGGATTCCAACAGGATTGCTATGGGTGTCTCCTTAGTAGTAACTTCCACACGAGTTGTCATTCAAGTCAACTTTCCTCTCCAGAGCTTCTCAGTCCACCTGAGGACTTTAGTTCATGAACCTTTCAATTCTCCCACAGACTTAGTGACAGCAAATGACATAAATCCATTAACTTAAGGATCTAGAGTTTCAAATCCACCATGATAGTATGGAGCTATTACCCACTCTTACCAAGCCATCAGGAGGAAGTCTTATTTCCTTGCTTTTCCCAGCTTCTTGAGATAGTCACATTGATGGCCTGGGACCACTGTGACTTCTGCCTGCATCTCCCTTTCTCACTCAGAACCAACCTTTCAGCCTCTCTTCTAAGAATCTTTGCTAGCTCATTACAGTTTCCTTGATACTGTAGGTCAGTGTCCATGCCTAAAACCCTTAACTAAGTCACACAAGTATGGTACTAACTACAAAATAAGATAAGACAACATACAGGGTTTAAGGGTTGGAACTGGGTGTCTTTTGAGGTATGCATATTCCACCTGTTATACCTACTGTCCTCTGATGGAGATCCTGGTGACCATGTGACTACAGAAAGCTTTATTGATGTGCCTCTGTGCTGTGCCTTCAGTCTAGACCCTCTCAAATGGATGACCTCTGTGAAGCCAATGGCTCTTTTGCCATCAGACTATTAAAAATATTGGGTAAAGAAGACAAGTCACGAAACCTGTTCTTCTGCCCCATGAGCATCTCCTCAGCCCTGGCCATGGTCTACCTCGGAGCCAAAGGAAACACTGCTACCCAGATGTCCCAGGTATGCTTGCTGGCAGTGAGTGCATGGATAGAGGGGAAGAAAAACAACAGGTTAGTTCTGATTCCCTAGAGCAGGGATTCCGTCTGTATCAGCTGCTTGGTGAAGGTCAGTTTGGCTGATGGGTGGGAGAAGAGACCTTGTGGTGATCTGACATGGACCAGTACAGAATGAAGGCAATCCTGTGGGACAAATCATCATCCTTTAGAGTTTACAGGAGACACTGAGTGTTAAATTACTTTATCTAGATAAAAGTCATCAAACATTCTGTAGATCCACATCTTGTAGAAAATTGGTAAATTAGAGTCCTATCCTACACAAAGGAACAGAATAAACCCTGCTTTGTTATCTTTTCAGCTTTTGTAATGTCTTGCTTTAAATAGAAATGCAACAGTATAAGTAATGTGGAATGGGTGGTTTTTCAGGTATGATTATACATAAGTTGAAGAAAATTAGCATAAACACAAAATTAGTTCTTTGGGAATCATTTAGAGGGAACATACAATCTGTTACGTCTCAAATATTTGTCTTTTTTTTTATCTGCAAATGAGAAAATAGTGTGATATTTCGGGGACACAAATATCTTCACCCATATGGGAGAACATCACACAAATGTTCATACAAGTATCAGGAGAATGTGTGTGGATGAGCTCCTGCAGTGCATCCAGGAGCCGAAGCTGAGATCTTGTCACTGAACTCCTGGGGAGTGAGACTTGGTGGGAGACAGAAGGGAAACCATAGCTCTCACCATGTGATCTAGTCTGGAAAACAAACAAACAAACAAACAAACAAACAAGCAAACAAGTGAAGCTTCTCCCTTTTCATATCTGCTAGTGTTCTCCAGTTATTAGATTCACTCCTGCTATCTAGTTTTTATGTGGCCCATCCATCCTGAGTTATCACATCATGCATTTCTGGGATGGATGAACACTTCAGACCAGTGGCTGTCATTTAAGAGGGGCATTTTGCTTCCCCAGGGACACTTCTTAAGGTCTCAGTGGTTTTCTTTTCAGAGCGGAGAGGTGCTACTGACATCTAGTGGGTAAAGCCCACAAATGCTGCCGGCAGCTAGGCAGCCACAGCTTCAGATGGCGAGAGTGCTAGGCTAAAACCTCTGTTAAGACAGTCACACCAGACTTCTTTTACTGTAGAAATACTTCAAATTTTCATTCCTTAGCTGTGTTTGAGTGTAGGAGTGGAGATAATAATCATGTTAAAAAAACAGGCTTTTTATTTATTCTCCCCTTAGGTACTTGGTTTGAGTGGAGATGGAGATGTTCATCAAGGTTTCCAGACCCTTCTCGCTGAAATTAACAAAACTGGCACTCAGTACTTGTTAAAAAGTGCCTGCAGGCTCTTTGGAGAAGAATCGTGTGATTTCCTTTCGGTATGTGTTAGGAAAAGTGTCCACTCAGGACCCCCAAGACCAAGTTCTCAGCATAAAGGAGATTTATTTGTCTCCAGAGGGACAGAGAACAGGGATAATGGACAAAGGCAGGAGATAGGGGACAAGGGGGAATGAAAAAAGGACTAATGAGATGGGGAAGGGATACTTGTCATGGAAAGACAAAGGCCTGCCTCTGGATAAAGAAGAGACAGACATGGCATGTTGTAAAATGGCAGTTTATAAAGGTACACAGGGAAACCTGTGTAAGGATTAGGTGTTTAATTTTAAATGGGTATGTTCATTTAGTGAGCTTTTGATTGCCGGACGACAATACTTTGATACCTGGACATGGCAGCTTAAGAAAGAGAAAGTGGCCAAATCTGGGAAAATACCTTGGTAGGTAGCTTTAGGAATGTAATATAATGGTTTTTAACAAAGTGGAGGGAATAGGAAAGAAGGGAAAGGCCTACCTGAGCCGTGTCCACCATTGCTCAATGTGGTCAGCATCAGTTCATTTCCACTTTTTTTTTTTGTTTTTTTTGTTTTCGTTTGTTTTGTTTTGTTTTGTTTTGTCCTGAGTGTTGAGCACTTCCTACTGATACTGGGACACTGTAGTTAGGAAGCTCAGGGAAGCTGGGTTATTATTGGTCAAGTTTTGGAAGAGCAGGCTGTGTCAGCAGATGTCCAGATTCTGCGTGATCAGCGGTGGGTAAAGAAGTGTAGTCTGTGAGACTGGACCAGGAAATAGATTCTGAGGAAACAACTGAGGCAGATGATAGAGTTACTGGAGCAGCCTGTAGTTGATCTGAAATCTGTTGGGACAGGTAGACTAGGGGCAGAGGTAAAGTTAAGGAGTTTAGAAAAAAAAACTTATCTTGATGTACATTTGAAACTTTTAGGTTCATGGTCCTGGTAGTTGGAAAGAAGTGTCCCAAGACCAGGGAAAAGGGGGGAATACCAGGGAAACAAGAAGATATCCCAAAGAAATGAGGATCTCAGTGAAAGAGGGAGAGATCCCATTCTTAGGACTAGGCAATAGGCAGGACAGCTTAGGCTGTTGCCGGGCAGGGATACTTGTCTGGAGTCTGAGAGTTCCTGAGAAGAGCTAGGAAAACTTATAGATAAATTCTATAAGGTTAATGGGGGAACTACTGTTATCTGAAAGAAGTGCCTGACTGTGTTGGGGAGAGTATAATTTGAGAGCATTTTCTTACATCAGAATAGTTCTTTCTAGGGTGTTCAGATGGGTTCTAAAATTAAAATATTTTAGGAACACAGATGATTAGAGAGGATCTTGGAAAATAGAGAGGGAGTCTGTAACAGGCTTTGGGTTAGTGTGGGAAGATTGAGGGAACTTGGTTTTGGTTCCCAAAGGGGAACTTAGATGGTTAAGGGAACAAGTAGTCAGTAGTAGAGGTTTGGTAACTGTGCTATCTTGGTAAGAGGGACTTCGATTAAGGAGGCCATTTCAATATAAATCCCTCCCTGAAGTCAAAGTCGTCATGTTATCTTCTTGCACGCCAATGGATATCCTCACCTTCCATCTGTACCTTGAGTGACTATATCATCCACCATGTTACACAGAGGCCCTTCCCACTCCTACTGCGAGTGGGTGCTGAGTCTTGTTGAGACAGTTTCTCAAGGCTTGCTCTGTCTTCTTCATCACCACCGTTGGATTCTGATGGGCTGTTCTGTGTCTTCACATTGATACGGATCGCTTCTGATGGGTCTCCTGTGCCTTCATTGGCCATTTCCTGTCTCACAAATTCAGCCACTGACAAAACAGCCTTTCTAAGATAAAAGTGTCTTCATGCTTGAGCATATATCCCCAAACTCACATCCCACCTTTCTCGTATACATGGCCCCTAAAATATTTTAGAATAAGTATTGGGCAGAGAGTGGAGTTACTTGCCACATATATATGGGAAAACATACTTTTATAGGGGAAGTTGTCTGGGATCTAATATGTTATGTAATTTCCTAATTTAACTTCAAGCTAAATTTTTACTTTGCTGATATAAGCAGACATACAAACAGGCTCACATGCACAAGCACATTTACTCATATGTGTATACTTTATGAATCCCCATGATCCATTCTATGTTCTGCCACTCCCAAGAGATTTTTTTTATTGGCTCTCTTTTCCAACAGTTGGTTATCAACCTTCTGAATGCTGCAATCCTTTCATACAGTTTCTTGTGCCATGGAGATGCCCAACCATAAAATCATTTTCATAGGTAGCTTATAACTTAATCTTGAAACTGTTGTGAACAATATTGTAAGTATTTTTGGAGGTAGAAGTTTTCGAAAGGAGTCGAGATCCACAGGTTGAGAACTACCCAATCATTGTTCCAAACATAAATATTCTGTTTACTTCCTTGTCTACTTTTAAATGGACATTTTAGTTTTTTACAATATAGTGAGTAAAAGTGCAAGTAGTTTCTGGGCTGGGAAACAGAAATTCAAATAAAGTCAACCAAGCATTCTTACAAGAGACATTTCTGTGCTTTGTGCACGGATAACCACAGTCCTAACTTTTCTAAGTGTCTTTGTGCACAGGGCACCTTTCTTAACAGGCAATAGGCCACCCAGTCAGGTACATATTTTAACCTGGCATCTCAGGGTAGGGCAGTGTAGAAGGCTCACACATTTTAAAATTCATCTTGAAATACGGAATCACCTCCACAGAAATTTATGATAGGGAAAATATTAAGAGAAAATACTTGTTTCCACAGTTTTGAGAACCTTGCTGAATAGTGTCCAACTTGTGTTTGTGTCTGTAGACCTTCAAGGAATCCTGCCAGAAGTTCTATCAGGCTGAGCTAGAAAATCTGTCCTTTGTTAAAGACAGTGAAGGGTGCAGGAAGCACATCAATGACTGGGTGTTGGAAAAAACCGAAGGTAGGATGTTTTCCTTTATGTGGACTTTGGAGTCAGGAGGAAGGAGGGCTCTGACACACTGGGCCACATCCTCCATGCTGTTGCTCCTATGACCCATTTCTCAGTGCTGTGAAGGCATGTTTGCTGGGCTTTCAGGAAACAAGATAATCTTTTTCCTCAGAATTATGAGATCGTGAATAGTAATTTTTAAGGAACCTAACATTGAATCTTAGACTGCTTCCCTCTGAATTGTACTAGAAAGTCCTTGGGAAATGCTTTCTTTAGGGTTGTTGCTAATGTTCTGCCAGTGGAAATCCTGCTATGATCTGAAACCGAAGGTTCAGGACAGGGTTTAGATTGTGACTCAGTTGGAGTTCCCACTGCCACTCTATGGAAGTCTAAGCAGCTCCTCATTTTGATTTGCAGCCTCATCCTCCTCTTAACTGACCGTGGTGGTAACAGTTGTGTCAGAACATGAAACTCTCACAATTTTTTTCTAGAGTCTAGATAACTTGTTCATATTGGGATTGCAGTGTTCACAGATGTGATTTCTTCTTAGCCTCCTGAAATATGTTTAGCTGTTCTTGACTTGAGTTAGAGCAAAAGAAGGCACCCTAAATAATAAACAAGAAACAGAGACTTCTAAGAGGTGGAGGAGTTAAGTAATTTACTTCTTCAAGTGACAAAACAGTTAATTTACAAAACATCCACTATGTGCCAATTACCAGCAAATATCCTTGACCATCCTAAAATTCAGTCAAGAGCTGAGCACAGGAAGGTGAGAGCCTCTCATGTTTCATATGTCATCTGCCTGGTGGCTTTTGCTCTTCCCCTGATGAAATAGTAGTAACTTGTTGAAGGAGTTCTCTGTACCTGGCCCTTCTTGTACCATTAATTCTTCTCTTTACCTCTTCTCCTTCTTCCTCCATGTAGGCTGACCATGTGCATGTTTCCCCAGCATATTAAAGCTCAAGGGTATCTTGTAGATTATCTTGTTCCATTTCATTGGGTGACTGAACTTGGTCCCCTCTATGCCACTTCGATAACCGCTTTCTCCAGTTTATTCCTTTTTGGAGCCTTTCTTCTTCCCCTCTACAGGTCTGTATTTCTCATCTTTGGGAAGCCTCTAAATGTGATTTGGAGATTAGTACTAACCAAGATTGGTTTTTGCCTTCCAAACATAGCTGCAGGTAATTTTGGCTATTAAAACTGAAGAAGTATCACTAGTTAAACGCCTTACCACGCACGAGTGCACAGTAGAACCTTACCCCCAACAAAGAATTAATCTCCAGCAAAAAAGTCCATAGACGTGTAATTGTCCACAGTGCTATGGCCAAGCGGTGATTGTTAGAATCAAAGACAATGGGTTGTTTTCCTAGTGTCGTCAGCTGCTACCTTTGTAAACTTGTCAGAAGTTCAGGGAAATGTTCTCATCTTGAACTACTCTATACACAAGCGGAAGGACAAGCTGTAGCAGCCCTACCTGGTTTAAAACTTCTGTCTCAACATGACATCTTGGTACATAGTGCTGCATCAGCCCTTGGGAGACTGAAGAAGGGAGATTGTGCGCTTGAAGGTACATTCTGCTGGATAGCAAGTCTGGCAAGGTTGAGGCCTGTCTATGCTATGCAAAGTAACTGAAGAAAAGAGGGAAAAATGATTGTTTAACTACAAATGATGCTCATGTCAAGACAAATGAGTATGAGAGAATACTTCTTGTCTCCTCTCCCCCCAAATCAGTATAGATTTCTCTTACATCCTTCTTTTCCCCCCTCTCTTCTTCTTCTTCTTTTTTTTAATTAATATTTTTATCTTTTATCCAGGGAAAATTTCTGAAGTTCTGAGTCCTGGAACAGTCTGCCCACTGACTAAGCTGGTTCTTGTGAATGCCATGTATTTCAAAGGGAAGTGGAAGGCTCCGTTTGACAGGAAGTACACGAGAGGCATGCCCTTTAAAACTAATCAGGTAGGACAGTATTTTCAGTGTATTGTTATTTTCTTAAAGCAGTAAGCTGAGAAAGATGATGGATGAGAAAAGGAACAGCAATTTTACAGAGTCTTGATTTTTTTTTAATATTTTCTTTATTTTCATGTCATATGATATCTCCTTTCCCAGTTTCCCCTCCGAAAAAAAAAGAATAAAATAAAATAAAACAAAAACAAAAACACACAAACAAACAAACAAACAAAAAACTCTGTTCCCTCCCCCTTCCACCTGCTCACCAACCCACCCTCTCCCACTTCCTGGCCCTGGCATTCTCCTACACTGGGGCATAGAACCTTCACAGGATCAAGGACCTCTCCTTCCATTGATGATCAACTTGGCTATTCTCTGCTACATATGCTGCTGGAGCCATTAGTCACACCATGTTTACTCTTTGGTTGGTGGTTTAGTCCCTGGGAGCTCTGAGGGTACTAGTTAGTTCATACTGTTGTTCGTCCTAAGGGGCTGCAAACCCTTTAGCTCCTTGGGTCCTTTCTCTAGCTCCTTCAGGGGGAATCCTATACTCAGTCCAATGGATGGCTGTGAGCCTCTACTTCTGTATTAGTCAGGTACTGTCAGAGCCTCTCAGGAGACTGCTATATCAGGCTCCTGTCAGTCAGCACTTGCTGGCATCCACAATAGTGTCTGGATTTGATGATTGAATATGGGAAGGATTCTCAGGTGGAGCAGTCTCTGGATTGTCCTTCCTTCGGTCTCTGCTCTATAGTTAGACTCTGCAACTCTTTCCATGAGTATTTTGTTCCCTCTTTTAATAAAGAACAAAGTATCCAAACTTTGGTCTTCCTTCTTCTTGAGTTCCTTGTGGTTTGTGGATTGTACTTTGTGTATTCTGATCTTCTGGGCTAATATCCACTTATCAGAGAGTGCATATCACATGTGTTCTTTTCTGATTGGGTTACCTCACTCAGGATGATATTCTCCAGATCTATCCATTTCCCTAAGAATTTCATAAATTCATTGTTTTTAATAGTTGAGTAGTACTTCATTGTGTAGATGTACCACATTTTCTGTATCCATTCCTCTGTTGAGGGACATCTGGGTTGTTTCCAGTTTCTGGCTATTATAAATAGGGCTGCTATGAACATAGTGGAGCATGTGTCCTTATTACATGTTGGAACATCTTCTGGATATATACCCAGGAGGGGTATAGCTGGGTCCTCTGGTAGTACTATGTCCAATTTCTGGAGGACCTGCCAAACTGATTTCCAGAGTGATTGTACTAGCTTGCAGTCCCACCAGCAATGAAGGAGTGTTCCTCTTTCTCCACAACCTCTCCAGCATCTGCTGTCATCTGAGTTTTTGTATCCTAGCCAATCTGACTGGGGTGAGGTGTAATCTCAGTGTTGTTTTGATTTGCATTTCCCTGATGACTAAGGATGTTGAACATTTCTTTAAGTGCTTCTCAGCCATTAGGTATTTGTCAGTTGAGAAGTCTTTGTTTAGCTCTGTACCCCATTTTTAGTAGGGTTATTTGTTTCTCTGGAGTCTAGTTTCTTAAGTTCTTTGTATATATTAGATATTAGCCTTCTATCAGATATAGGATTGGTAAAGATCTTTTCCCAATTTATTGGTTGCCATTTTGTCCTATTGACAATGTCTTTTGTCTTACAGAAGCTTTGCAGTTTTATGAGGCCCCATTTGTCAGTTCTTGATCTTAAAGCATAAGCTATTGGAGTTCTTTTCAGGAAATTTTCTCCTGTGCCCATGTGCTCAAGGCTCTTCTCCACTTTCTTTTCTATCAGTTTCAGTGTATCTGGTTTTATGTGGAGGTCCTTGATCCACTTGGACTTGAGCTTTGTACAAGGAAATAAGAATGGATTGATTTGCATTCTTCTACATGATAACTGCCAGTTGAGCCAGCACCATTTGTTGAAAATGCTGTCTTTTTTCCACTGGATGATTTTAGCTCCTTTGTCAAAGATCAAGTAACTATAGGTGTGTGGGTTCATATCTGGGTCTTCAATTCTATTCGATTGATCTACCTGTCTGTCACTGTACCAATACCAAGCAGTTTTTATCACAATTGCTCTGTAGTACAGCTTAAGGTCTGGGATAGTGATTCCACCAGAGGTTCTTTTATTGTTGAGAACAGTTTTCAATATCCTGGGCTTTTTGTTATTCCAGACGAATTTGCAAATTGCTCTTTCTAAGCCTGTGAAGAATTGAGTTTGAATTTTGATGAGTATTGTATTGAATCTGTTTTAGATTGCTTTGGGCAAGACGGCCATTTTTACAATATTAATCCTGCCAATCCACAAGCATGGAAGATCTTTCCATCTTCTGAGATCTTCTTCAATTTCCTTCTTCAGAGTCTTGAAGTTCTTGTCAAACAGATCTTTTACTTGCTTAGTTAGAGTCACACCAAGGTATTTTATATTATTTGTGACTGTTGTAAAGGGTGTTATTTCCCTAATTTCTTTCTCAGCCTGTTTATCCTTTGTGTAGAGGAAGGCCACTGATTTACTCGAGTTACTTTCGTATCCAACTACTTTGCAGAAGTTGTTTATTGGGTTTAGGAGCTCTCTGGTGGAATTTTTGGGATCACTTAAGTATACTCTCATATCATCAGCAAATACTGATAATTTGACTTCTTCCTTTCTAATTCATATCCCTTTGATCTCCTTTTGTTGTCTAATTGCTCTAGCTAGAACTTCAAGTACAAGAATCTTGATTCTTAATGTTTCTATTAAAGTAATGCCTCCTCTGTATCTTTTATTAATGGTAGGAAGACAAACTAGAACATAGCATATACTGATAGTTTTTCATTTTCTCATCCTTAGTCAATTTCATCTTCCATATCCAGTTGAATGATCTCTATTGAGTAAGACCCTGCTTGAGTTGAGTCATCATGCTGATGTGATGCTATATTTGTGGTTGCTTAGATATCTTTTGCCATGTCAATTGTAGATATGTGGATCAGCTATAGAGTTCTAGGTTATAGAATATCTGATGAAAGAAAAATTCTAGCAGATGTTAGGCTAATTTTAAATTTAATTTTTTGTATTCCCTTTAAATAAGAAATAGAATTTGACTTCCGTCAATTTATACATAGCAAGATACACAGAGATATGGTAGTAAAATGAATTTGGTACAGCTTTAAAACTGCCTTACTGGGTACCTCATGTCATGGTTCCTTCCTAAGGAAAGCAAAGTTATAAAACCAACTATACAACTTGACATTGCTTCAGAATACAGGTATATTTGTCTTTGTTTTGTCTGTTTTCCTAAGTGAGATCTTTCAGTGAGTGATTCACTGGCCAAATGGCAGTGAATATCCTTCTTAATCTGGAGAAATAATGCCTGACTATAAATCCAGTGCTTCACTATGAGTTTTTTTCAAGATCACAATTTCTTCAAAAACAATGTCAAGTTTTAAAGTTATGTTTCATTATTACACTGCTTTTATTTTTACCTAGTAATAGTTCATTCATAGAACAATAATCTATTCTACTTAATACTGCAATGTGCTAATAAAGATTTTACATTTGACAGACAAAATGCATAGAAATAATGATCATTTTATACTTTTCTGAGTTCCAGGAGGTGGATACAGTTTAGTTTTGGTAATTTATATTTTGTATTGGAAAGTAACTTTAATTTTATTTTCATTAGGAGAAAAAAACAGTGCAGATGATGTTCAAGCATGCTAAATTTAAGATGGAGCATGTGGATGAGGTGAACATGCAGGTTCTGTCTCTGCCCTATGCCGAGGAAGACCTAAGCATGATCATTCTCCTTCCTGATGAGAGCACTGATCTCGAAGAGGTGAGTCCTGGGCACTGAGTGTCTGTGAAAACCAACTGAGCTTGTTCCTTTATGTTCATCCCCCAGCTAACATTTGCTGAGTTTCCAGCTAAAGGTTCTTTCAAGCTCGAGGCGCACCCAGTGTGCATTTTAGTGAATGTGCATATGTATTTCTTCCAAGTGTTTATCTGGGAGTAGACAAGCTTTGATAAAGCCAGGATGAGGGAGCTCCAAAAATAAACCAGCATTTTTTTTTTTTATGTAGAATGGTGGGGTTGGTTAATGGCATAATAATTCTTGAACAAAAATCCTAGAGAAAAGATAACATTGAATCAAGGTGGTTTCCTATATGTTAACATGAATATAAGCCCCATGGGTAATATTTTAAGAAATGCAGGTTCTAACCTAGCAGATAATGGCTTGTGGTTTTGTATTTCTATCAAGATGTCAGATGAAGCAAATGCAATTGAGTCATGAATGACACTTTGAACACAAGGGTCTAAAGTAGAGTCATATGTGTGTGTGGGAGGAGAGGGTGCGATTGCCTTTGATCATCCTCATGACAGAAAAGGAGCCAAGTAAGAAGAGGGAGAGACTTACAAAATAGAAGGTATATGACCAACAACATTCTGCTAAGGCAGCTCTCAACTGGGGACAATGCTACCATAGTTGACTTTAGGGAACCAAGTGCTTAAAATGAATACAAGCCAGTGCCAGCATGCTAGTGCAAGGCTTCTTCATTTTTTTGTCTTTTCTATGTAATCAGAAAGCTATTGTCATAAGTCAAGAATGAGAGCTGTCATCGCCAACGGAGAGGGAATTTCGAAAAGTCTAGGAATAGAAGCAAATCCAGCAGCTATCACTAGATGAGTGCACTTCTCACTAGGTAAAGGGATAAGAGAATGCAGCTGGCACCAGTCTGACTGTCCTCCTAATTCTAAACATTGACCCTTTCTCATTCCAGGTGGAAACAGCACTTACATATGACAAGTTTAGAGCCTGGGCAAACCCAGAGACCATGACAGAAAGTAAAGTGCAAGTCTTTTTCCCCAGATTAAAGCTGGAGGAGAGTTATGACCTGGAAACTGTTCTTCAGAGTTTGGGAATGACAGATGCCTTTGAGGAAACAAAGGCTGACTTCTCAGCGATGACAACTAAGAAGAATGTGCCCGTGTCCAAGGTTGCCCACAAGTGCTTTGTGGAGGTCAATGAGGAAGGCACTGAAGCAGCTGCGACCACTGCAGTGATCAGGAATGCCCGGTGCTGTAGAATAGAACCGAGGTTCTGTGCGGACCACCCATTCCTTTTCTTCATCTGGCACCACAAAACCAGCAGCATCCTGTTCTGTGGCAGGTTCTCTTCGCCATAGTGACCTTCCAGATTGGTGGGGTGTTTGCATAACAAGCACAAGGCCCTGGGCTCAGGCCTAAACACCCTAGAAAGTTAGGCATGACAGTGCCTACCTGCCAGCTTAGCATTTGGGAGGTACAGGGTAGGTAGGTCACACATTCAAGGTCATCCTCAGTGACACCGGGGACTCTGTCTCAAACAACGACAGAAGACAAGAAAGTAGAATGTGTGATTGATCTACACACCATTCTTTGCGGAATTTGCCAAGGTGATCTCAATGTAAAAATAAAAAGAATATCATTGCAGACTGTCCCAATGTCCTGTATGGCAGTTTGGAGCTGGCAAGAAGGCCATACTTGGTTTGGGGTGCCATCTCTAGCCTTACTCGTAACCCAGATCCTAAAGTGCTGCTCTACCCTATTAACATCTCTAAGCTGTGTGCCCCCACCACTGACAGACGTACCAAGGAATGCCAGTGAGGGTCCCCTGTTCACAAAGCTAAGGATAAGAGCTACAGAATAACTGCTGTAACTGCACTCTGTGACTCTCAAAGCTGAGAGAGTGTCTCGTTCCATCAGTGTTATCCAGTACTCCTGTATAACTCAGGGTTCAGGCAATTCTTTCCACAAGTTTCAAGTGCAAGTTCAAGGACTCAGCAGGAACCTTCAGGATGGAGCCGAGAGATGAGGCTCCAAAGTCATCCTCCTCCTTTCTAAAGCTCCAAATGTTTTTCTAATCCCCCCCCCCACTCTTTCTAATGGAAACATCACATGGAATGAATCTTACAAACCCTGTCTCTAATTAACCACATGCTCAGACATGATTCAGATGCACTCCCAATGCCCTAAATGCATATGCATGCCAGCATCAGTACATAGACTCAGTGGGTTGTATTCATACCTGTGTGTGTGCACGTATGTGTAACAAAGAAGTCATGAATATGAGAGGGAGTGACAGGAGCAAATGAGAAGTTAGGTGAGGAGTGAAGGATGGGAATGTAAATAGACTACTTACATATGAAATTCTAAAATAAAATTAAAAATTAAATAACAAAGACTGAATTATGCTTTCTTACTGAATATCATTTGTATTATGGCAGAAAGTGGAAATTTGTAGGAAAACATACAAAGGAAATTTAAGCTTTCTAAAAGTCCCCTCTTCAGAAATCACCACTAAAATGAAAATGAATATCTCTGTTATATGTATGCAAATATAAATTCATAATATTTATTATCATTTAGGATAATGATCATTCCTGTAGCTTATTTTTACTATAAGTCTTGCTCAAGACAATTATCATTCAGTGGCATTGCTGTGCATTGGATTTCAGGATGGGGCAGCATTTTCTGTAACTGAATCTACTTAGACAATTTGGAAAATTAAACATGCATTACATACTACTGTGTTAAATATCTCCAATAGTTGATTATACTCTTAATTTCTCAATAAATATTACTAAAATGATAATATTGTCAGTATAATGTTTATGTGATAATACATCCAAAATGATCTCCAAAAACTTGAGCTGCCTTAGTCACACTAAGGTTTCATTACAGTACACTAACTATTGCTGGTCCTATTAATGTTTAATGAGGTAGACTAAATAATGGTGACTCCTGACTCTGCTTTATTCTCACTTGACAGTTCCATGAATCCTGCACAATGTAGCTCTTCATTAAATCTCACCAAGCTGTACAGAATGTGTCCTCGGGCCGCCTTCAGCTCAGAAACTGTGCTTTCCAAACAGGTTTGGTTATGACCCAATCCGGGAGCTGAGAAAGTATGATTCTATGAACTTTGATCTGATTTCCATGTCTAATTTGGAATTACACTTTTCCTGAGGTATAATTGGATAGAACCAGAATAATTGAATGCCCAGTTCAGTAAGTTCTGAAATATGCATCTACCCCCTGATGCCATCTGCACAGTTTTGGCGCAGAATAAGACTGTCACACCTACAAAGTTTCCCTGGGTACTTTTTCAAATATCTCTTTTAGAATTTAAAACAATTAATTAAAATGTAATTTTATCATTTCCCCTCCTTCCTATTGCTCTCGTGTCCATCCTCCAAAATCAGATCCCCTTCCTCTTTAACCATAGTTTTTTACATACACATCTAAGTGGATTGACATACGCATGCAGTCTGTGAGTCTGTTCAGTGTCCCTGCATGACTTCGTTTCTCTGACTGACAACTAAATACGAGATAACCAATTCTGGGGCTCATCCCTAATGATGACTAATTCTCCCTGTCTCAGCAGGGTTAATTATAGCTTTTCAGCTAAGGGAGTGGCCTCATGATATTTTCTCTAGCTACAAGGGGATGTCAACTGTCACTGGAATTTTCAGGTCTTCTTTTATGAAGGTACATTGTTAAGATTTCATTGTTGAGTTTCCCTCTTCATAGCTAGAAGACACAGTCTCACCACACATTCCCTGGTCGTCTGGCTTTTCCCATCTTTCTGCCTCCTCTTCTGTGATGTCCCTGGGATTGTAACCTTTGTATCCATCCCCTTTCTGTTCAGATCCAGCAACTTATACCACTCTCAGACAAGCACTTCTCTGTTTCCTAAAGAATGCTGTGGGATACTGTATCCATTTCTGTATTGTTCCTGTCATTCACTGGAAATATCTTTAGACTCTTCTTCATTACAGTATAATGTATTACATTGTGTTATATATATTTTAGTATGTAGTTTCTTTTGTTTCTACTTAATATGTCACTACAGGCATAATAGGATTTGTTTATCCATTCATAATCTAATGGATATTTGCAATGTTGTCAAGGTTTGATTACTGTAAATAAAGTTTTTAAGAGCACTCACGCTCACATATTCACTTATTCATGCTTTCACTTCTTTTGACTACATAGAATTGTATGCCTTGGTTACTTGGGAGGTGCAGGCATAACATGTAAGAAATTGCCAAGCCTCTTATAGTTAATCCAAGCCCTCGGTACGAGAGGTAAAGGTAGGAGGATTGCAGTGAGTATGAGGCAAGCTGGTCTAGAGTGTAAATTCCAGGCTTGTAGTAGCTATGCGGTGAGTCTCTGTCTCAGGGACAGGAGTAGATATATAGATAGATGGAGAAAGAGAGAGAGAGAGAGAGGGGGGGGGGGGGCTTGCAAACCGTTCACCTAAGTAGTTTGTATTATTTAACATTCCTAACAAAGATATAGTTGCTGTACACACTAATGGAAATGTAGTTGATCATCAGTGTTCTTTTATGTAAAGTATCACATGTCATAATGGTTTTAGTTTGCATTTTGCTAAAATAATAGTCATGTTCAGTATTTTTCCAGTAGAATCATTTGCTCTCCATATATGGTCTACAGGGAAATATCCTCTAAATGCTCTCATTTATATTATATATATTTATATTATTTTATTGAAAAATGTAATGAGAAAAAATTATCAGATATGTGAATTATAGACTTTATTTACAATTTATGCCTTGGGTTTTTCTTCTTACAAAAATACTTTTAAAAATTAAAGTTTATTAATTTTAATGCAGTATTGCATATTATTTAGTTGATGTACAATGTGTTTGTTATAATATCTAAGAACTCTTCATTCAACCTATGTGTCTTTTTGAACTGTTCAATTATAAATCTAGGCATAGGATCCATTTTGAGGTGTTTATATGGAAATATCCTTTGAATCTATAACTGTATTAGTGTCTGTGTTGCAAGTCAATTGATCATGTATATGTGGTTCTATTTCAATGATTGTGCTTCATTAATCTGCCTATCTTAATGGAAATAATACAGCATGATTTTGATTATTGTACTTAGTTCTGAATGCTGAAGAAAACTGAGTCTTCCAGCATTATGCTTATGTCTTATGTTGTTTCTTGATTTCTCTAAATTTCAGATAATAGTTTGTCTACTTATACAAAAGGTTGTTGGGATATTTATAAGGATTGCGTTGCTCTTAGCAGAAACCTAGAGTGAACAGACATATGTGTCTTTCAGTCTATGAACCAAGCATGTTTTCCCAGTTTTCAGGTCTTTTATCTTTGCATTCTATTGTAGTTTTCAATATACAGTTTTCCCACAATTACTGTTTTATTTTTCAGTGTCTTTTATCTTAGATTATTATAGTGTTACATTTTATTTTTGATTTATGTTTTTTTTTTTGCTAGTATATAAAAATATATCTAGGTCTTGAATTCAATCTTCCTGCAAAAGGTATTTAGTTTCTGGCCCACCCTGAGGAAGTGGTATGCACCCGTTTTCCATGATGAACAGTGAATAAAGAATATGGTCAAGCAAGGACTGCCTCGCTCATCAAGAACTACTGTAATGGGAGTGGAGGAAGCCTTCCTCTTCCGAAGACTCCCCGAAATCTCCTGCAGAAGGGCCGTTCAAGCTCCTAGACAATTGCTGCTAAGCCATTAAGCAGGATTTCTCCTTCTCCACTGCCCAGGCCTCATTGCAAGCCCATGAGCCCACTCCACTCTTGATTCCTCCTTGTGATTTCTAGTAGTGTCTGGATATCAGGAATCTGGGAACCCCAGTTTCGGCCTTAGCCTGTACCATTCCTCACCAGGACTGGGGTCCTAATCTTAGGCTGCATTTCCCCCATCCCCTGAGCTGTGCATTGGTGCTCCCCGCAAGCTCGAAACCCGATGGGGCCATAGGGTCAAATGCAGCACAGTACCCTGCATTTAGTCTATACAGTGGACAGTGTGTTCACCGACACAGAACCACAAGCATGATATGTTTGTTTGTGATAGCCCTTCTAAAAACTAAAGCCTATGAAGTTATGAAAAATGATTTTACATATGGCTACTTGTCAGTAACTAAAGGTGTTGCAATCTTGGTCCCTACTTGCATTCTGTTATATTTGTTTTGAACATAGACGTCGTTTACCTCAAGGTTGTAGTGCTACGATCCACAAGCACAATGCCAATAGACATGCTATCATGAAAGGGGGACGTCTCATGAGGCTCCACCCCTAAACAAATCACTAAAGGCAAGTGAGGAATGCTGATGTACCTCTCCAAAAAACCCCCAACTTTGCTTGCTAATAGAGTTGGCCAGCCCTGATATCATATACATGTAAGTAACACTAAATAGACTGAACAAGTTGTATTTCTATTTTTGTGCATTATATACATATATATATATATATATATACATGCACAACAGTATATATTTACATATATACACATATATGTAACATGTATATGTATATTTAAATATACTGTACATATATGTTACACTCATATATATATATATATACATATGTATGTGCAGTGCATACAATAACAATTAAGAAAAAGAGTTCATGAATTTAAAAGGGAGCAAGACAGAGGCATGGCAAGGTCTGGAGGGAGGAAAGGAATGCAGAAAAGGAAGTAATTATATTTTAATTTCAAAAATAAAAGGTATTGAATAAAAATGTATTTTCAATTTTTAAATAAATATTTTTAACAAGCTAAAATATAATAAAATAATATGAAAACTACCATACCAATGAGAGACAAGACAAAAAACAAAAATAAATAAATAGAGGAGTCCAAGAAAAGGCACAAGGATCAATGACCCACATGGTCACACAGTCAAGTCCCATAAAAGTACTAAACTGAAAGCTATAGTATATATGCAGTGTGGACCAGTGTGGACCAGTTTAGGCCCTGTGCATGCTGCTTTATTCTCTGTGAGTTCATATAAACTTCGGTCTGCTGATTTAGAGAACCTTGTTTTCTTGGCATCCTTCATTCTATATGTCTTCCCCACTCCTCTGCCTTGTCTTCTATAGGATTGCCTCAGCTCTGAGAGGAAGCATTTGATGGAGGAATACCATTTACAACTGTGTGTTCCCAGCTCCCTCCCACTCTTCTCTCTCTCTCTCTTTCTCTCTCTCTCTCTCTCTCTCTCTCTCTCCTTCCCTCCCTCCTTCCCCCCCCTCTCTCCTTCCCTCCCTCCTTCCCCCTCTCTCTTTCTCTTTCTCTCTCTTTCTCTCTCTCTCCTTCCCTCCCTCCTTCTCTCTCTCTCTCTCTCTCTCTCTCTCTCTCTCTCTCTCTCTCTCTCTCTCTCTCTGTCTCTCTCCAGTATCTGGCTGTGGTTTTCTGCATTCCCATCTGCTGCAGGGGGAAGGATGTGTCTGATGATGGCTGAATGAGGCACCAATCTATGAGTATAGCAGAATGTTATTAGGAATCATTTTATTGTTCTATTTTTATTTTACTAGTACTACTTGGTTTTACCATAGGTCTCTGTGCTATTTTCACCCTGGTCCTTGGCCACCCAAGCCCAAGCAGTGCCAAGTATGGGTTCCATATTGTGTAGTGGACTCTAAGTTAAATCAGACCCAGGTTGGTTACTCCCACAAGCTTTATACCAGCTTTACGCTAGCATATTTAGCATGAAGGACAGATTGTAGATCAAAAGGATTTTTGAGACAGGATTTCTCTGTGTAGCCCTGGCTGTCCTGGAACTCACTCTGGAGACCAGGCTAGCCTCGAACTCAGAAATCCACCTGCTTCTGCCTCTGCCTCTTAAGTGCTGGGACTAAAGGCATGCACCACTACTGGCCGGCTATTTTAATTTTTGATTTCGTTTTCACAAAAAGCTCCCATTGCTAAATAATGGGTGGTATTTTCATGCCAGTTTTTTCAGACTTGTGTATTTTATTGACTAAACGTTTATTGAAAACCCATTCTGTGCCATCTATCGTATGTATAAGTATATATCTGTATCATGTTATAGATATATCATGTATGATGTAATGAAGTGTTGCATAGACATCGAAATAGACTGTTTATAGAACTTGAGCCTAGTGAGATCAGAAATCAAAAATTAAAGCGAGGATGTATGATCAGATCAGATGCTCTTAGCTTTGCCAAACTCAACATGCTGTTCTTAACAATTAAAAATGAATGTCACTGTGAGAGGTAATTTAGATCTAAATTTTTCTGTTTATTCAGAACACTTTCCTTGACTATCTACAGAAGGAAATAAGTGGTTTTTGCTGAGCCAACTCTAATTTCTAGTTTAACTTTTTAAAAAAGGATATATTTAAGATATCCCTTTATATGAAAGGGAATTCATATAGAGAATTCCCCTAAAAGGCTTAGAATACCGTTAGAAAAAAAAATGCCACTCTCATCCGTAATGTATCTAGATCTGGTTGTCCATCATTTACCACAGATCTATTTATATGTACCATTAACTGGTAGCCAGCTGTGTGGAACTGTTCATAAGCTAGCTTTGGAAAGGTATTAAAATTACTTACTATGCTCCGCCTACAATCTAACTTCTGTGCTGTGGCAGGCAGGGATTTATTTGTAATAGACTAATGGCAAAGGATGTTGGAATATCAAAAATGTCTTTAAATGAGTTAACCTTTAATGACCACTTTATTCAAATAAAATTAAACCATTGTCTGTTCAAAAAAAAAAAAAAACAAACAAAAAAAACAAAACAAAAGGATTGCGTCTGGGCTGGTGTTTGTGCTCGTCTTCTGTTAGCCTGCAGGCTACCTTCCCAAACAGAAAACACTAGAGCTTAGAGGTGAAGGTTCTATGTAGGCTCTGTCTCAACTTTTCCATGTTCACTGAGTTCTGTGGATGTTGTCTTCAGCAATGGGACCTTGCTGTCTCTTTGTGAAGAGCAACCTTTGGTCTTATCAACAGTCTGGGTTGTTTGGGGATTTCCAAGGGACTCTTTTGGCCAACAATTAATTGGATGAAACCTAGTTCCAGTACTGGAAGTTTTGTTTGGTGACAAGTGTTAGCCAGTTGGGTTCAGTCTCTTTCATTATTTGGAAATTTCATTAGGATGGCATTCATATGTTATGTGAAGTTTCTACCTACTAGATTTCCAAACTACCCATAAACTCCTTCAATTTTTACTCTTTTCATTTACTTCCTCAGTCCCCTCCCTGCATCCTTCCCAATCTCTGGGTCTACATACTGTAGCTTTATTACAATTTACATATATTTGTTTGTTTGTTTTGAGACAGTGTTTCTCTGTGTAGCCCTGGCTGTCCTGGAACTCACTCTGAAGACCAGACTGGCCTCAAACTCAGAAATCCGCATGCCTCTGCCTCCCAAGTGCTGGGATTAAAGGCGTGCGTCACGACTGCCCAGCTCTATTGTCATATTTTTGTAGCTAATGCTTCAAATACAATATTGAATAGTACTTGAATGAAGAGAGTGGATAACCTTATCTTGTCCTGGATTTTAGTAGGATTACTTTGAGTTTCTCTCCATTTGACTATAGACTTGCTGTAAAATTGCCTTTATTATACTTAGGTACTTTGCTTGTGTTCTTAATTTCTTCAGTACTTTTATCATGGTAGGGTGTTGGATTTTGTCACAGAATTTTTCAGGATCATGTGCTTTTTTTTTTCTTTAAGTTTATTTATATGATGGATCAAATTTACATGATTTCCCTATGTTGAACCATCTCTGAATATCTGGCAAGGCATGATGCTTACGTGGTCATGGTAGATGATCTGTGTGATGTATTCTTGGCCTTGGTTTCCAAGTATTTTAGTGAATATTTTTGTATCTATGTTCATAAGGGAAATTGGTCTATAATTCTCATTGTTAAGTCTTTATGTGGTTTGGATATAAGGGCAACTGTGATTTCATAAAAGAAATTGGACAATGTCCCTTCTCTTTCTATTTTGTCGAATTACTTGAGAAATATTGGCGTTAACTCTTCTTTGAAAGGCTGGTAGAATTACATGCTTGAACTCTCCATCCTGGATTGAACTCTCCGTCCTGGATTCTTGATTCGTTTTGCTTGGGAGACTTTTAATGATTGCTTCTATTTCATTAGTTGATATAGGTCTATTTAAATTGTTTATCTAATCTTGATTTAACTTTAGTAGCTGGTAACTATCAAGAAAATTGTCCATTTATTTTAGGTTTTCCAATATGGTGTATTATAGAGTTTTAAATTATGTCCTTGTGATTCTCTGGTTTTCCATGGTCTGTTATTATGTCTTTTTTTGTTTCTGATGTTGGTAAGTTGAATATGCTTTCTCAGTATTTCAGTTAACATTGATTCCTTATATTGTTCTCTTTATTTATATTTTATTGATTCCTGGCTTCAGTTTGATTATTTTTTCCATCTTCTCCACTTGGGTGTGCATACTTATTTTTGTTCTAGGGCTTTCAGATGTGCTGTCAAGTTGCTAGAATGAGACCTTTTCATCTTTTCTTAAACATATCCATTTAGTGCTATGAACTTTCTTCGTAGTACTGTTTTCCTTGTGTCCCATAAGTGAAGGAATATATGCAGTATATTCATTTTCATTGAGGTGTAGGGAGTCTTTAAGTTCTTTATTTCTGTCTTGACCCAGTTTTCTTTCAGTGGAGAGTTGTTCAATTTGCATGAATTTAGAAGCTTTGTAGTTTTTGATATTCAGCTTTTGTGTGTGCAGGCCTGATAGAATCAGGAAGTTATTTCAATTTTCTTGTATATATTGAAATTTGCTTTGTGTCTGAGTATATAGTTGATTTAAGAGAAAGTTTTTTGAGTTTTTTGTGTTTGGATAGAATGTTCTATAAATATCTGTTAGGTTCATTTGGTTCATTAGGTCAGTTATCTCCAACATATCTCTGTTTAGTTTTTGTTTTGACAAATTGTCCATTAGTGTAGTTGGGTATTGAAATCTTTAATTATTAGTGTGTGAGAGTCAATATGTGATTTATGATGTAGTAGTGTTTCTTTTACAAAAGTAGGTGTCATCTTGTTTGGGGTATAGGTATTCAGAATTAAAATGTCATCTTTTTGGAATATGCAGTGTCCTTCCCCATCTCTTTTAGTTAATTTTGCTTTGAAATATATTTTGGTATGTATTAAAGTGACCATACCCATTTGTTTCTTAGGTCCATTTGCTTGGAATATCTTTTCTAACCCTTTACCCTGAGGTAGTATTTCCTGGATGTTGAGGTGTGTTTCTTGTATTCATCAGAAGGATAGATTCTGTTTTGATATCCACTCTGTTAATGTGTATCATTTTATTTGGAAATTGAGGTCCTTGATATTTAGACATATCAATGACCAATGATTGTTAGTTCCTGCTTTTTGTTGTTGTTGGTTGTTGTGTGTATGTGTGTTTCCCTTCTTTTGGTTTTGCTGGTGTGAAATTATATATTTTTCCAATCTAAAGAAGTAGATGCCTATAAATGTACAAGAAACATAGAAAATACCAAATACATTGGACAGAAAAGAAAGTTCCCTTGCCACATAATACTCAAAACACTAAATAATATAGAACAAGGAAAGAATATTAAAAGCTTCACAAAGAAAAAAACCAAGTAACATGTACAGGCAGACCTATTAGAATTATAGCTGACTTACCAGTGGAGACTCTAAAAGACTAAAGAGCTTAGACAGATGTCCTTCAGGCTCAAAGAGATTATAGATGCCAGGCCAGACTATTATACCCACAAACATTTTCAATTTTGTTGAAAATATTTCTGGGACTTTGAGCTGGTATTCTTCTGTTTTCTCTCTTGCTACTATTTGTAGGTTTTATCCTTTAATAGTATTCCAGATTTCCTGGATCTTTTATGTCAGGAATATTTTAGGTTTAATGTTTTCTTTGACAAATGGGTCTGTTTTCCTATCATATTTTCAATGCCTGAAATTCTCTCTTTCATCTCTGTGTTCAGTTGGTGAAGTTTGTCTTTGTAGTTCCTGTTAGCATTCCTAAAATTTTAATTTTCAAGGTCCTCTTTATTTTTTAATCTTTATTGTTTCTATTTTCAGTTTCAGGTCTTGAACAGTTTTATGCATTTCCTTCAGCTGTCCCTGCCTTGGTTTTCTTTAAGGGATTTATCCATTTCTTTCAATTATTTGTTTGTGTTTTCCAGATTTAAAGGGTATTTATTCTTTTCATTTCCTCTTTTATTTTCATATAGTAAGTTTAAGGACTTTTTCTTGTGCTTCAGCTATTTTGGAATATCAATTTCCAAATAAAATGATACACATTAACAGCGTGGATATCAAAACAGAATCTATCCTTCTGATGAATACAAGAAACACACCTCAACATCCAGGAAAGATACTACCTCAGGGTAAAGGGTTAGAAAGGATATTTGGGGTGTGCTGTGTTAGGATAATTTTGCTCTGGTCATCTGGCCCTACCTCTAAATAAACAATTAAAGGCAACTAGAGAATACTTATAATATAAGAAATAGTACCCCACTATAACCATCAATTTAGTTATCCACTACAATTTCCAGCTCTGAACTCAAAATAGAATGAACTTAAAATAGAATGAGTGGGCTGGAGAGATGGCTCAGTGGTTAAGAGCACTGACTGCTCTTCTGAAGGTTCTGAGTTCAAATCCCAGCAACCACATGGTGGCTCACAACCATCTGTAATGAGATCTGACGCTCTTTTCTGGTGCATCTGAAGACAGCTACAGTGTACCTAGCTGTAATAACAAATAAATCTTAAAAAAAAAAGAATGAGCAAGTTGTTATTACATGTTTGTACATTTATGTGTGAATGTGTATAACAATATCAAGTAAGAAAAAGGGTTCAGGAGTTTAAGAATAAGCAAGACAGAGAACATAGAAAGGGACAGGGAAAGGAAAGAAATATAGAAAAAGTAGTAATTATATTTTAATTTCAAAAAGTAAAAAACATTAAATAAAAAATATTTTAAGGCTTAACTAAAGTTGAAAGTGGTGAATTTGGAGTAATAGGCCTGCCAGAAATGAAGATGTTCTAAAGAGACATTTTTGTCTTTTAATCTGACTGTGAGACTATTGAAGAAATAAATCCTCCCCAGTTGGAACTTTCCTAGGAATTTGCTGGGAGAAGAAAAGGACACCGGCCAAAGAGTACCTTGTCCCTTGGAAGATATTTCACACAATTGTTAGGACTTACCAGACTTACAGGTGAGACTGAAGATAATGATGAGTCTCATGGCTGAGCAGGGTCACACCTTGACTGGGACTTGTTTTGTTTTAGATGTGCATATCCACAACCCTCGATTCAAACTTTGTTCTCACTTCAGGACCTACAAAGTGTACTTGGGGCCTTCAATGTATCCTTAGTCCTTCTTGCTAACATGGTAGCACTGAAAATAAAAGCTCTCCTTTTCCCTTAAAAGAGAGTTAGTAGATGCTAGTTTTCATCAACTGATATGCATAAAAATGCAAGACTAGTATAAGTATCAATCAACTTGGAGGGTATTCTAAGAAATGGATGAAGGGACTTTGCCCACAGAAAGAGCTGATATTGTTATCAAGTGCTCCAGTTTTAAACGTGATAAAATCAAGAATCTTACAAGCTATATCTATTTAACTTTGAAAACATTTGCTTCAACATGAACTTTGAATTAATTTGTAGAAGAGCCTCAGTGGGTAAAAGTTGATAGTAGTGGCTTGGAAAAGTACAGATGCCAGGAAAATGGTGGGTGAGCAGTTTATTTTAGACCACTTGTCTCTTCACTGTGCATTCTGCTTCCACATAAATAATGCATTCTGTTCTTTTCTGTTGCATTGAACAATTTTTCCACATTATCATTGGATTTTTTGGAGTTCATTCTCAGAATATCTTCATCTGAATTATCTGGATACTCTGTTTGTGATTTGATATTTTTCCTTTTCTGAGACTTTTATCTCTCCAGCTTTCATTCTATCTGTCTATCATCTATCTATCTATCTATCTATCTATCTATCTATCTATCTATCTATCTACCTACCTACCTACCTACATACCTACCTACCTATCTATCTATCTATCTATCTATCTATCTATCTATCTATCTATCTATCTATCTATCTATCTATCAATCTATCTATATGCACACACACATATATATGTATATACGTATATATGTATACACACACACACACACACACACACACACACACACATATTTATCTCCCCAAACTCTGACACTTCCTAAAACACAAATGTTCAGAGCATCACATTTATTGGTTCATTTTGAGGGTCTCTCACACAATTGCCAATGCAAACACCTCAGCCGTCACCTTAAAAGGAATAAGAGATAGTTTATTCTGGAGCCATGTTGAGTGACTTCGGCCAGGTTACTCCAAATTTCATGATCCAAATGTGCAGGTGGTTTCATGAAGTTGAGTAGTTTTACAGAACAAAAAGTCAGAAATTAAGGCAAGTTTAAAATACATGTGTTATAGAGATGGCTGCAGCAAGATGTGGGAAGCTTTTTTATAAGCCCGATATTTAGCTGATGAAATTCTTAGGATTTCAGTTGGTGGTAGTTAGTAGTCTACGAAGCTAATCGATTACAAAAGGTTTCTATCAGTTAGTCATGGGGTATTAGTCCTGACACAGAGAAAGGCAAAGTATAGCTCTTGCAGAGGCTAACGTTGCCCTAAGACAAGGTAATTAGCCCTTGCCCCTGTCATATTCCAATATCTCCCTAATTCTAAATTTCGAATCAGTCAATCTCTGCAAACACATCTCTTCTCAGGGGTTCTTGTTCACACTATGTAGAATTTGAAAAAAAATATTTTACCTTTATGCTTTTATGTATACTATTTAGTTCTGTGGCATTCCATTTCTAAGATTTTCCATGTCTTTGCCAGCTCTCCATACTTTTTGGTTGCTACACTTTGGACACTACAATCTTGCTCTCTGCCCTGCTGCCCTGCTGCCCTGCAGAGAGCAGCTCTCTGCACAGTTGTGAGCACTGGTAATGAGGTGTGCCTCTGCAAGTCACTGGTTCAGTGCACATAGACTGTTTCAAAGAAAGGAAGACAAACACTAGGCCATCGAATCTGGTGAACCTGAACTACGGTCCTGAGTGGGGCTGTCTTGACAGCTGGGCAAGGGTGAGTTTGCATATGAAGCCATTAGAGTCTGGATTCATGTAGGCAGGAGGTGCCTGCTAACAGTTCCTAAGTCACTAACTAGGTACATGACCTTGAGTGAGTTAGAGAAAGTTCTTTGTGTCCAGTTCCCTCTTTGGAACATAAAAGGGTTTGCCCAGATGACATCTAAGTGGCTTGAGCCTCTGACATTCTTGAACAAATGTGCAGCACTAGACTATTTTGGGGCCATATACTTTACTTTCTGCATTGATATTTTCTGCTGCTTTATAAGCTTTTGTTATTTCAAAGATGAATTTTTGTCGTTAGAAATCCAAGTTGGCTCCAGTGTGCTGTTAAATCGACACCTTTTTCATTTCCGTTAAGGACTTTGATGATAGCTTCCAGCCAGAGCTTGCAAAATAAGACCATGTTTTCTGTTCTAACATTTGTTTCATCTTTGTCTTTTGTCAGCAGAAATATTGCTATTTGTCATTTCAACATTTTCCAGCGACACCTCTCTCCTCATTTGGGGCCTTTGAAGTTCCTCTCATCAGAATGAAGACTTTTGCTAATAGATCTCCAGGGCCTATCCTTGTGTCAGGGAAAGAGGTTGGGCAAGCCTCTTTCAGTGCCAAGCAAGGTCTCTTGTTGATCTGCTCTGCTTCCTAATTAGAAGACTGACATTCAAATAGAGGAAGGAGCAAATCTGAGAAGAAAAAAAAAAACTGCTGCTGGGCTGTGGCTTCTGAGAAATAAGTTGGCGGTAGAGATGCCTGGCACTCCTACATTTAGGAATGGTTTCACTTTTCTGCTGGGTGATAGGGCTTTACAGAGGACCAGTAAAGAAAGCTATCTAGCTGTCTAGGTACTTGTCATTCTCTCCCTTGATAATCCTTAGTTGGAGCACAATACAAGTGTGTTTTTAGAGATAAAAGTTTGGAACCTGGATTGTTCTATAAAATCCAAGGACTCTGATAACTTTGCTATCATGAAGGAAATGGGGTGAGATAGACAGAGGAGAGAAATATCAATAGTGATGAATGTGAACAAAACTTCTGAAAAGAAATTGTGGCTGCAGAGACTGATTAGGGTTTTATATAACATATGTAAGTTCAATAATATAATATATCCATGACTGGAATGTTACAGCTTGGAACCTAATTGTCTTACCTAGCTCTTGTTCTAGCCCTCTGTAGTAGGCATTCCTTGCCCACCTCTGGTCAGAACTAATAACTTACAACTAAGAGAAACCCTTGTAATCTATTAATTAGGAGACCACTAGCTTCCACTAACCCCAAAACTAAGAATGTTGACAGATAGCATCATGGGTTGGTACAAAGACTTCCCTCAGTTTGCTCTAGCTGCCTCACTGAGTTTTAAACTTGCTATGATTTATGACTTTCTTTATTTTGTAAAAGTATACAGCTTCATAAAACTGTCTCCATATTGGATCACAGAATTTAGGGTATATGTTCCCAGACCATGGTCACTTAAATGACTTCAGAATAAACTAACTTTGTTACCTTTCAGATGCAATCCATGATTTTTATATCAAAATAAGTTAAAGAGACATGGAAATTTCAATAGTGCAAATAAAGATAAATTACAAATAGGGAGTTTACTATGAAGTTAGAGGGTTACATATCTATGTAGTGGGTGATCTGGAGGAATAATCCAGATGGTAATTTTATTTCATAGAATCTGAAACTCAGTTTGCAAGAATTGTCTGATACCTTTGTATTGGTAGACCTGAGCTAGGGGTATTGAATGGATGGTACTTGTCTTAGGGTTTTATTGCTGTGAACAGACACCAGGACCAAAGCAACTCTCATAAAGGACATATAATTAGGCTGGCTTACAGTGTCAAAGGTTCAGCTCATTATCATCTTGGCAGGACAAAATCTTTTGCCAAGTCAAATATTGCATGAACTAGTTTTCTCAAAGGCATTACTCTGAGTTTCTTGTTCACTAGAATTGTAGGATCAAAGAAACCTCTGAGCAGATAGTTGGTATTGATTATGATAGTGCATAGTATTGCTTTAATATTTCTTTCCATGCTTTTTCTAATAAAAGAATGGCCTGGGGGTATTTTACTCTTGTGTTCAAAATCTCAGGGGGAGCAAAGATTTTCACCCTCTAGGTGGATATATAAGGAAATAAACCTTCAGCTCTTGTCTATCTGCTCACTGTAACCCATTATGATTTTTTTCCTTCCAGAGCTATCTCCTGTGGGACCTGGTACTTTAGCAGGAAGACTCAGAAGTTGTCCTGGCAAGCAAGGCACGTTCAACCTTTCTGAGATTTCTATCACCACCAGTATCCAAGCATTTCCAGATTGAAGGTCAGGGTTTGTAGCCAGCCCCGTTCTACAGATTTAACAGACATAATGGATTAGAGTTTAATCCTTCTGACCATTTCAACATGTTCAGTCCTGTGAAAGCTCCCCTTAAGTAATATATTAGTCTTTCTTGGTTTCTTTCTGGTTTTTATAAGGTAAGCTAGGCATGAGAGTTCTGAGAAGCTGCCTGAGTTTGTGCGTGTGTGTCTGTCTGTGTATGTGTATGTGCATGTGTATGTGTGCATTTCAATTTTATTGGAAAGTTATAGGAACCAAATAATGACAACAAAGAAATATGATTGAGATGTCAAGGTTGACACAAGACTTTTATTTCTTCCTCTGTCTTGGGGACTCCACTCCTGACTCTATGACTGGCTTTCTGAAATGTCTTAGGGGCCACAGGCCAGAAAGGAATGCCGTAAAGCTTTATGACTAAAACATTTGATTCAAAGTAAGTTCAAAGCAATTATTGAAACCTTTACCTTATTTACTATAAGAGCACTTTTCTTCAAAGACCAGTAGCTGTGTGCTGGCTAGTTCTATGCCAACTTGACACAAGGTAGTCATCAGTGAGGAAGGAGTTTTAGTTGAGACAGTGCCTTCATAACAATCCTGTAGAGTGTTTCCTTAATTAATGATTGATGTGGGAGGGCCCAGCCTACTGTGGGTGGTGTCTTTCCTGGGCTGGTGTTTCTGGCTTCAATTAGAAAGCAGGCTGAGCAAGCTGAGATGAATAAGCCGGTAACCAACACCCTCTTTCTCCTCTGCATCAGCTTCTGACCTTTGGTTCTTGTCCTGTTTGTGTTTCTGTCTTGGCTTCCTTCTGTGATAGACTGTGATGTGGAAGCATAAGCCAAATATACATTCCCCTCGTCAAGTGGCTTTCATCATGGTGTTTCACTGCAGCAATCGGAATCCTGACTAAGAAAGGATGATTTAAGAAAGTTGTCTTTTCTTGAACAAACAGCTCATCCTTGTGTCCTTGGGACTCCTTTTAGGCTTAAACAAAACCTGTTTCTCTGAGAAGAGAATGAGTAGTCAGGGATCCTAGGACTTGAACTTTAAGTCCCATGTCTCAGACCTGGATACATAATCAACGAGAATTTCTGCTTCCATTGTATGCATTTGTGCTCAGTTCACTTGTTTCTCTCACAGTGTTCTTCTCAGTCTTACTTTCAATATATGTGTTGGCTTAGATTTTTCAAAACTTACTTTAATAAAGGTTCTTAAATGCTTCAACCTCCCCTCTGGCCCACCATCCACCAGATGTAGTGGAGAAGAAAGGTTGATAGGGCCAAGGGGGATGTGGACCTGTTTAGAAGTAGTTTTTGTTTTGTTTTGTTTTGTTTTGTTTTGTTTTTGGTACAATTCCAATCTTGATTGTCAGCAGTCCAGTCTTCTAGCATTACAACAACTTGGATCATCAGCAACAGTCCAGTCCACTCAGCAATCACCACTCACAAGCCAGCGATGGCAAGAAGCCATCAGAATATCATGAGACGTTCTTGGGTGAGCGCAAATCTACAGAGTTGCAACAGGCAACAATTTGCGACATTGTGCAAGTCTAACCAGTGCCAAAGAATCATTAGTGAACACTAGTGAGGCAGAGCAAGACAAACAAAGGCTAGAGCCTCCTCTCATTCTCTGTGGCATCATATTTGTATTCATTTTAAACATCACACATCCTCTCATATGTCTGCTTCAGCAAAATATTCTTTCATCTCTCTGCCCCAGCAAAACATTTTATGACCTAACTGAGTTTCCAAATAAACCTTAAAGTACCACTTCATATTCCCCCTTTCTGTTTAAGAATTGTCCTTTTCTCTAACATTAACAATCTACATAAAATAGAAATAATGTGAACGTAAAACTAGAACTTTTAAATAAACAGCTTACATGTATTATAGTCAAACAATAATCTAACAAAACAACCGTAAATTTCTACCAATATACAATAATTAAACAAAAAACCTTAAAATTTTATTAATATAAAACAATTAAAAGTTTAAATTTTATCAATATACAATAATTCAAACAAAATTTTAAATTTTTATCAATCCTTGATCATAACCAATAATAGACTACTATCTTAGATGATAACAATCGCAACACAAGAAACTACCAAGCATATCTACCCCCACCCAACTTAAGGAAAGGGGATGATGGTCTTATAATTGCTTCCTGATGAACTGGGATGAAGAATTCCTGTTTGGGGCCCAAGGTGAAAGATGATTAGTCTGAAAAAAAGCTACCTGTAGCCATAGTTTTCCAGTCTCTGTGTTATCCAGTCTTTGTGTGATCAATCATTTGGGCTAACCCTTTTAAAGTTGATTTGGATGCATAAATATGGAGAAATAAGTAATTGAGATAGTCTGTGAGAGCAAATCACTTGGGCTATTTGATTTGTGGAGACATTCATGTCTCAGTTGATAAGAGGTTTTCCCTGGTCAGATCTAATTATTGTAATTTTTGTAATTTTTGTTGGTAACCATATATTTTTTTCATCCCCTGTAGGTACATAAGTATAGCCATGTCCCCATCTTGAAATGATTTCAGGTTTCCATTCTTTTTTTTTTTTTTTTTTTTTTTTTTCAGGTTTCCATTCTAATGTCAACACATCATGATAGGATAGTGGTTGGCCTAGTTGCTCAGCTTCTTTGTTAACCAAGTGTCTGTCAGCTGCTCTTGTTCCTTTTTCATCAATACTAAGAAAATATAGTTAACAAAGAATTATTTGTTTGTTCCTGGGGGTTTTTACTCTTCCTTTTGGTTTAATAAGAATTTCTTTAAGGTAGAATTGATTCTTTCTATTAGTACTTGTTCTGTGGGATTGTGTGGTATAGCAGTAACATGCTTTATATTATAATATCTAAAGAATTGCTTCACATACATATGCCAGAGCATTATTAGTTTTAATCTGTGCAGGTATACCCATATATACACCTGTCTAACTATAGGTGATGTTTCTTTTCTTTTCTTTTCTTTTTTCTTTTTCTTTTTCTTTTTCTTTTTTTTTTTTTTTTTTTTTTTTTTTTTTTTTTTTGGTTTTTTGAGACAAGATTTCTCTGTGTGGCTCTGGTTGTCCTGGAACTCACTCTATAGACCAGGCTGGCCTTGAACTCAGAAATTCGTCTGCCTCTGCCTCCCAACTGCTGGGATTAAAGGTGTGTGCCACCACTGCCCGTAAGGTGATGTTTCTATTCAAGCATGCACTTACACACACACACACACACACACACACACACACACACATACACACACACACACATATGTACACACATAGATATCCTTTATATGACCCTTACGACTGAGGTGATTTACTCTCATTTACACATGCACACCTGCTTTGGAAGACACAGGCTATTACAGCCTTGTCTACCTTACTAGATCTATCTAACTTTAAACGATGCATGATAGTCAATCTCTTTTATATAAGCTTCTCCATTACATGTCATATGTTATTTTATTTTACTTTTTAAGTTTTGTTTAATCTTGTTTTTACACTCCAGATTTTATCCACCCTTTGACTGTTCCCCATCCCGTAACTCCTCCCCATAGCCCTGTCCCTACACTCCCACCCCCTAACCCCCAAACCCCACTCCACCAGACCTCTAAACTCCCTGGGGTCTCAAGTCTCTTGAGGGCTAGGTGCATCTTCTCTGAATGAACCCAGACCCTGCAGTCCTCTGCTGTGTATGTGTTGCAAGCTTCATAACAGCCGGTGTATGCTGCCTGGTTGCTGATCCAGTGTCTGAGAGACCCGGAATCCAGGTTAACTGAGACTACTGGTCCTCCTAGAGGGTTGCCCTTCTCCTCAGCTTCTTCCAGCTTTTTCCTAATCCAACCACAGGGGTCAGCAGCTTCTGTCCATTGGTTGGGTATACATATCTGCATCTGACTCTTTCAGCTGCTTGTTGGGTCTTTTGGAGGGCAGTCTTGATCGATCTTGTGTGTGTGTGTATGTGTGTGTATAGAACATGATTTTAATATTTTCAACTGTTGATATTCAGCAAAAAGAATATTTATCTTAATATACTTTGTTGTTATGTCTCCCTTTTCAATTCTGATTTTATTAATTTGGATACTGTCTCTGTATCCTCTGGTTAGTCTGGCTAAAGGTTTATCTATCTTGATGATTTCTTTTCAAAGAACCAGCTCCTGGCTTTGTTGATTGTTTGGATAGGTCTTTTTGTTTCTATTTGGTTTGATTCTTTCCTGCCATCTACTCCTCTATGTGGGAGTAAATGGGTCTATGTGCTTCTTTTTGTCTTTTCTGTGATCCTGGTTGTGTCAGAACTCCTCAGAGTTCAGCTGTCTCTGTGATCCTGTGATTCTGGGATCCTGTGATCCTGATATCCTGGGTGTGTCAGAGCTCCTAGGAGTCATGCTGCCTCTGGTACACTGAGACCCTGGTGTGACCAAGCTCGTGGGATCCCGGGATCCTGGGATCCTGTGGATCTAGGTGTGTTAGAGTGCATAGGGATGGGGCTTTTTCTGGGTGTTGTGAGACTGGCTGCGTAATTAGTGCCCAAAGTCTGCTCAGGGCATCGGCTCAGATGGGAAGAAACCTGTGCCACTGGGGGAGTTCCTAGGTGACTGGGTCTTGCTGATTCCGGTTACTCCCGGTGTTGGGGCAGGTGTTGTGTACTCCTCACCGCTGATCCTACGGTTCTGGGTGTGTTAGAGTACTTGGGAGTGGATCTTCTTCTGGTTGTTATGGGACTGACTGCAGAGTTAATGCCTAAGGTATGCTCAGGCATCAGCTCAGACCAGAAAGAAGCCATGCTACTGGCTGGGCAGAGTTCCTGGGTGCCTGGGTCCCGGTGGTCCCAGTTACTTCAAGTGTTGGGGCAGATGTGTCCTCCTCACCTCTGTTCCTCGTGATGGCCAATCTTTTAATTTTCATTAAAATTGCAAGCAAACATCTTGGATGTGGGGTTCTATCTTTAATGCTGATAATCTAATAAGTCTGTGCATGGACTTTATGGAACTCAAGTCCCATGAAATTACTTTAGCAATTTTATGTGCATCAGTACATTTTTTTTTCTGACAAGATGGAATGTTACACCTGAAAAGTTGAACACAATGTTTCTCAAGTTGAGAAACACTGATCTACCAACAAGTGGAGCTGCTGGGGCTGTCCCTGACACTGTTGCAGGCCTTTGGATCTTATTCCCCTAATTGGGCTTCTTTGTCTTGCCTCAGTGGGAGAAAACATGCCTAGTCCTGCAAAGGCTTGATGAGGCAGGGTGGGTTGGTATCCAGGGAGCCTCCCAGTTCTCAGGGTGGAAGGTAAGGGAGGAAGGAGGACATGTTCTGAGAAGGGAAACTGAGAGTAGGGGATGGACAGTGATTGGGATACAAAGTGAGTGAATAAATCACTTAATGGGAAAAAGAAACATTGATCTTCAGAATTTTGTACCTAAGAGTCACCTAAATTCACATTTAGTTATTTCTCCCATTTTCTAGAATTATAACTGTTATGCAATATTGAATCTGAATTTTAAAATTCTCTGAAGAGGGCAGTTTCAATTTTCTTTTAGTATTTCATATTCTGAATTAATATCCATCATTAATATTCAACTTCTTTGTTTCACTAGAGAATTTGTTTTCTAGTTACATAAATAAATTTAAAAAAAAAAGCAGAGGAAAAGGGGCTTGCATGTTACCAAGTAGGACAAGAGCTACAGTGTCGGCTCCCAAGAGCCAAATGTACTAAACAAGAACATACCCAAATATACTTATATACATTCCTAAATGCATAAATATAACCTGCTCAGTGTATACAATGTTCCTTGTATGAATAAGTTTTAAGGGATAACAACTTAGTATTAGGTAAGCAATTGGTGTGGTCTTCCCTGGATAGGATTATTTTCTTACCCTCATAATTCTCTAGTTACCTGTAGTACTTTGTCTAGGGTTAGGCCTCATGAGCCACCCCACTCCCCATTTACATTAACATGTTCATTAGTGTCATCTTTGCTGAACTCACATTTAGGTGGTCAAGTTGGTGAGATGTTACAGAGTAGCTTCTGATATGGACAATAGTTTCCTAGTAGACACAGTATCACAACATACTCCCTGATTCTTTGGTTCTTACTGTCTTCACACTCCCTCTTCAACAATTATCCCTGACATTTGCAGTCAGGAGTTTTATTCTAGGTGTTGGGACTGGCCTCAGCAACTTACATTTTGATAGATTGTGGTTTTCTGTAATGGTCTCTGTTACTTGTAGAGTAGTTTCCTTGATAAGGGTTAAAGATTTTACTTATCTGTGGGTGTAAGGAGAGAATGTGGTTAGGAATTATAGTATTTTAGTAGATTGGTAGTTGTAGGTTCTTCAAGATCCATGACTTCATCAGCTCTAGTTAGTTGGCTAGGTTTCCAGTAACAGACACAATTTCCCTATTAGGGAATAACCTTAGGGTTATTGTGCCATGCTGGTCATTGTTGTTGTTCACATGCATGATAGATGGGTAGGATTATTGATTGATTGATTTCTTCCTTTGGAAATTTGAATTTTGACTTCTGGTGCCACAAAAGCCAGTCCTTTGAATGGAGGCTTTTAGGTCAGTTCCAGCTCATGGGCCTCTGTTCCCTGTATGTGAAGTACACGGTGTTTTCAGCAATAGAGATTTACCTTCTGCCTTTTGTAAATAACCAAGGACAATGATAATACCTATAATGTTTTAGGAGGCTCTTGGACAAGCCTGACCAACAATGCAGAAGGCAGCTTCTCATGCTTGTTTATGGGATTTTTGATAGACGGAGTATGGCTTGTGGAGGAATTGTTGTCATCTCAGCTAGGAACATTTAATTTAAGCTATGTATGTGTAATAACTCTGAATAAGTGCTGTATAGATATTTTTAGGTAGGTTGTTAATTTTGTGTATCCAATTAAAACAAAAAGATTTGACCTCAGATAGTAGATCTTTCTGAAGGATTGATATGATCATGACTGGCAAGTGATACAAGTCTACGAGTGTTAGGCAGTGGAATGTAATGATTTGACTATGTGTCACCCAAGGAGTGGCACTATTAGGAGGTGTGGCCTTTTTGGAAGAAGTGTGTCACTGGGGGTGGGCTTTGAGACCCTTCTCCTAGCTGCCTGAAGACAGTCTTCTGTTTGCCTTGGAAACCATATTTAGAACATTTAGCTCCTACAACTTGCCTGCCTGGAAGCTGCCATGTTGCCTTGATTATAATGGACTGAACCTCTGAACCTGTAAGCCAGTCCCATGCTAAATGTTATCCTGTATAAGAGTTGCCTTGATCATTGTATCTCTTCACAGCAATTGCAGCCCTAACTAAGATGGAAGTCGATGCCTCTGTAGCATGCTGAACTCATGCAGCCTCTTTCCAAAAGCACAAACAAAACTAATTACTTGCATTTACTGTTTTTATTTGCATATTGACCATGGTTGTACAAATCGAACATCTTATTTCTATCTAGTCTGTGCTGGAGAAAAGAAAACGTTTATTAATGGTTTAATCGAAATTGTACTTTACGTATTATATCTTATTTCAAAGGCAGTTGATTTACCATGCTGACCACAACCCCATACATTTACAATGCTGTAATTTCTTTCAAACCCAGATTTAAAACATTTTCAACATTGTACCACATGGTGTCACTCTTAGTCCAGATGTAATTGACTAAGTCAAGTCATACAGTGTAGACAAGTGACAACTTTTTCAGTTTAAAGACATGTTTTCTGAAATAACTGAGAATGGATCTGTTAAAGTTCAACCAACATCCCTGCTATTTGGTTCTTTTCTTTATAAACTTAACAGTGATCAACTTTGGATTTACTTCAAAAGACAACTTTCCCCAAACATTCTTTCTTAAATTAAAAATAAAAAGGCTCAGTTGCTACATGTAAATTTCTTGACACACAAAGTGGAAACAAAAGGAGCACACTTCCCTTGGAGAATATTGTCAAAAGGTTAAATCAATGCAAAATGAATCAGTGTGTTTAGAATTGATTTCTCATAACTTGTAATTTAATTATTATTACAGAGACAGGTTTACTCTTCAGAAGATATTAAAAGTACTTAGATCTATTAAAATAGGTATGAAAAATAATACACATTGAATACTTACAGTGTGAAGATATGGTGTTCTTCAGCCTAATAATCATTATGATCATTTCTTTCTTTGTTTTTGTTTAATGTTTTACAGCTAGCTTTTATCTTAGTGATTCTGATGAGAGAGACTCCCTATCACTAGGCTTCTGTAAATGACTCTGAGTTTACTAGCCACAGCTGGATTACTTAACCAAACATCTTCCTAGTCCTCACCAAGTACATGACTATTTCATGGCTTAAAAAATATTCAAACAAGCAATGTCAAAGTGAAAAGAAATGAATCTCTCCAGTTCTTGTAGTTCTGAGGACTTTAGCTTTCATTTAGGATGAAACAACAGCTGGATGAAAAGCTGAGCAGCATTGCTTTGACATCTTTAGGCTGGTACAGAGTGTCCACCTGACAGCTAGACTTATGTGAAAGGCCATCCAGCGCAATCATCTTCTGGATGCTTCCTGAATTTCAACCTCAACACACTTCAGCATAAGGAGACTTTCCAGCCCAAATTGTTTGCTTTTTACGCCCAGCCCTTTTCTGGTTTGCTTCCTCTGAATCCAGTCTCAACAAATGTTGCCTTTCTCCACTCAGTTCTATTCTCTAAACAGAAGCCTGTGTACTGTTCTGTCTCCCGATTCCAACATCCATTCAGTCTAGCATCCCTGGTTGTTGTTTTTCCCTGTAACTATAAATCTCTTTTATCTGCTTTCAACTTGTTATCCCCATGGTCAATGACCTAGTTCAAGTCTTTAATATCTTTTTCAGAAAAAAAGGAAATCCTTTCTGAGCTCTTTTTGTTTTGTGTTTGAGACAGGACCTCTCTGTGTGGAGACTGACCTCCTTCTTCAACTTCCCAGGGTCTGAGATTCAAGGTATGTGACATCACACCAGGCTCATTTTGAACCTTTTACCGCAGCATCTCCTTTCTTGTCTTCCAGATTGTTGCCACCACAATCACAAAAATCTAATTGAGCGACAAGCTTGCTCAGAATTTTCCAGTAGCTAACCAGTCACTATTGGAAAATGTTCTTTCCTGTTACATAAGGATATGCTTCAATGTGTGTTCCAAATTTAACAGTACAGAAACTCTGTTACTAGGCAAGTTCCAAGTATATTGGTTAAACTAATGAAAATAAAGGAGGGTAGACAATGGGATTCGGTGGCTAATGGATTCCTACATCCATCAACCTTCAGCTGCATTGTCACCTCGTCATTGGTAATTTATTCTTTGATTACTAAAGTTGTTTTTAGTTCACAATTCTTGGAAGTGAGAGAAAAGCTTTGAGAGTCAGGGAAACGTTGGAGAGGAATTAATATGATAAAAACATAAAACTCTCAACTAACATTTTTTTTTAAGCTTTGGGAAAATTAAGCTCTATTTGTTAATACATACATTTTATGTTAACCAGCTAATTAGCTGCATTATGCCAAGATGGATTCTATGTTTAGAGTCCGAGATATAGCTGGGGATGCTGCTAAGGCCCCTGTTCTTCATGAGGTGGCTTGGAGCCATGGCTAGGAGGAACTCTGTTGTATAATTCTGACTGCCGCAGATCACTGGATAACCTTGGCTAAGTTATTCTACTCTGGTTTCTCCTAAGCAAAGTTAAAGTAGCAACATTAACCTACCCCCCACAGGCATGTTAATAAGTAAGCTTTCCCCAAAGTGTAATGTACCAATTTTCATTAGTCATAGCACTACAATAATAGTTAATTGTCCCTGGTTTTCCTTGTTATTTACTGCTCACTCAAGCAAAAGATGTTACTGAAGGGACTGCGGGATGAAAATTGCAAAATATGCTGATATACCAAATAAGCTGCCAAGAAAATAATAATAAAATGTTTGCAGGAGCCCTTCTGATTTCAATCCCATGGCATCATTAGAGATTCTATTGCAAACTCATTTTCTTCTTTCTTATCTCTAAGTCAGATCTTCTGCGAATACTTAAGGACCCAATTTGTCATCCCCCTTAACAGGAGCCTGGCCTGCCAGTGTACCTCAGCTCTGGTCCTTGCTGGTGGATTAGCAATAGACTTAGACCTGACTCACAGGATTCGTGCTCTTGGTTTGAAGTGCCCAGGCCTAAATGTGAACTAAGAGAAGATTGCAATACCCTTACTACATATGGGCAGCTTGTGCCTTCCCACTCATTTCTGCTGGGTGATTAATGTTGTGTTAACAGCCAACCAAATATGTCATACCACATTTATTTCTCCCTCGTTCTCCAGAACATGAGGAGGAAAAGACAGGATAGGATAAACAGAATTTTATAAGAATTATCTCTAAAGTATGGTTTCTGAAACTTTTACTTGTCATTCCTTTCATCCAAGAAATCTTAATGTGACTCCAGGTGCATAGGTCTATAAAAATAATGATATAAATAGACCATTTCACTGATAATAAGGAGAGGGTATTTTAAAGGCAATTCTTGATACATATATGATTTTTACCACTTACTAATGATGAAAGTTAACTACATAATAAAGAAATGGGTGTGCTTCTCTATTTTTACATAGTTAAATTTTAACTGAGTGTTTAATGCTGGAAGATATAAAACACCATTAATGCTTTTCAGAATTTATCAGTATTTTTACTTCATAATTGGTCACACTAAATTTTATGTATTTTGTGTGCTAGCTAATTTCATACCAACTTAATACAAACTAGAGAAGAGGGGGCCTCAGCTTTGAAAATGCCTCCAAAACAAGACTCTAGAGTGTTTCCTTAATTATTGATTGATGTAGAAGGGTCCAGCCTGTTGTGGGTGTTGCTCCTGGCTTCTATATAAAAGTAGGCTGGGAAAGCCATAGAGAGCAAGCCAGGAGGCAGCACCCAACCATGGCCTCTGCTTCAGTTCTTGTCTCCAGGTTCCTGCCCTTTTTGAGTTTCTGTCCTGAGTTTCATCAATGATGAACATTGATGTGGAAGTATAAGCTAAATAAATCCATTCCTCCCCAAGTTAATTTTAGTCACCGTGTTTCATCACAGCAGTAGTAACTCTAAGATATTTTACATAAGTACATAGTACAGAATGGAAGAAGTATGTGCACTGCCTTTCAGAAATGGCTGGGAAATCTCTTCAACGTTAAGCCAAAATGTACCTAACTCTTTTTAAAAATTAAATTCTCGCCAACAACTTGAAAAGTAACATTTAAAGTTGTTATGCTGTGTGCCCGAGTGCATGCGCACATGAGGGTAGGTCAGAGGTGTGTGTTGGGTGTCTGTCTTCTATTGATCCCAACTTTTTTTTGGGAGGAGGACAAGCTCTCTGACTGAACCAAGAGGTCACTTATTGGCTAGACTAGCTGAGCAGCAGGATCCAGAGATCTGTATTTATGCTCCTAGTCTTAGAGTTGTAGCTGTATTCCAAAATGCCCAGCTTTTATGTGAGTGTTGGAGGACTTCAGTCATCACCTTTATGCAGCAGGGACTTTACAATAAACTTAACTTCCCTCATCTCAAACAAGAAGGTTTTAAAGGCAAACTTTCTAACACAACCCAATCCAAATATATACTAATTACATAATTATGTACTGAGGAGTGATGGTAGAAAAATATTGGTTTTGTTTTCTGCAGTTAAAGGATTATTTTTCCACATGAACAGAAAACACTGTAAGGAGCAGTAAACATCACAATTCATAACAGTCTTATTTCCGAGTCAAGGTGGTAATTGCAGTGTTTGTTGGTGTTTCGTGGTGTAACAGTATCTACAGGGCAGAGTGTGCATGCTGTATGTTCAGAGCCAAGGCTGCAATTACATTCCACAATCCAACTGAGCAAGTTCTGCCAGAAGCGTCTTACTTGTTTTGAGTTTGAAAGAGTTAACTTTTGGCTATTGTGTGTTCAGAAATATTTTACTGTTGTCAGATTTTCTCTTATGACCTCCACACTAGTTATGTGACTTCATAGGGGTCCCGATCCACAGTCTCAGAAGCTGGGCAGTAGAACACCATTGAAACAGCTAAGATACCTATTTCAGTACATCTATCTCCTTTGGTCTAGTTGCTATAGCATTGTAAGACCAAGCACTGGTTGATTCTATTCATGAGAAAGAAAAACAAATCAATGGTTTAAGTGAAAAAAATCCAGTGGTGCTGGAAACTAAATGTAGGGTCTTGATCATACTAGGTAAGTTATTTTAAATTTTGAGACAGGACCATGCCAAATTGCTCAGGACTTCCTTAAACTCACTCTGTAACCTAGGCAGCCCTTACATTTGTGATGTTTCTGTCTCCTTCTTAAGTAGCTGAGACTATAGGCCTGTGCTATATATGCTGCTGATTTCTTATTTTTACCTTCTCAAAATATACTTATGATTACTGATCATTATTGAGTTAGTTTGGGGTCAGTAGCATATACACCTCCCTGCCCTCCCCCTTCTCCAACACACAGTCTGCAAGCATACAATCTAGAATTTCTCTTTTAAGCCCAGTCACAGTTCCATAATAAGTAGCTCTATCTTTTGACATCTTATTTGGAATATCTCGATAGTATTTCTTCTTTCTTCTTTACTTTGTTGTGATAATTGGAAGTCATAGATCTAGAATCTCTACTGTTCGAACCTGTAGATGGTAAAGACAAATGAGCAGTGATTTTTGTGATGAAAGGCCAGCCACTTAGCCGTGTTTGACCCTAGTCTCCTCACATTAATAGCTGTTGTTCCTCAGAGAAAGTGCAGATACCGTTGTATTTGTTTAAGACCATTTAAGATTTGGTTTCTATGGGTTGGGAAATGAGCTCAGTGGTTAAAGCATTTGCTGCATGAGCAATGAGACTTTAATTCAGATCCCTAGTACCACTGATCGAGTGTGGAAAGGTCCACCTTTAACCCCAGAGCTTTGAAGCAGACTGAATCTGGGGAACTTACTCACCAGTCAGGCTTGCACCATGCTAGGAGTGGTGGCAAGTCCCACCAGTTTCAGGAGTAGGCCCAGGCAGGCAGATCTCTATAAATGTTATGTCAGTCTTTGTACTATGAGCTCCAGGACAGCCAAGGCTACACAGTGAGACTGTCTCAAAACAAGTCAAATCTAAAATCACATAAAAGATGCCATTATCCCTGGTTATCCCCACCCCCTTCACTACCACACAATGTACACGTGAATCACAAAGTTCATATTACCCAATCCAAAATGTACACCACTGCAGAAAACCACACCAAATATCTCTTCTGGAGGTTCATAACTGTTCTGTTCAGGTGGCTCTCCCCAGGAGCCTTTGCTCCCACCTTTTTACATCCTAGCCATGATTCTGTTCTTATCTTAGATTCTGATTCTGCTACCCTCAGGAAGCTTGCCTGATGTAGACTGAGATAAGTATGTCTCCTGATTTTGCTTTATTTTCTATATTAGAGCTCTTCTATCTTTTTCTCTAATAATCAACCCCTCCAAAAATAAAAATTCTTTGTGCAGTGAAATGTTTTATTATCACCGTATTTCTGGATCTACTGTAGTAGTACAGGGCAATAAATATTTCTCACATGATCCATGTGTGTGTGTGTGTGTGTGTGTGTGTGTGTGTACAAATGTAACACAACCTCCATGATGGGAATTGGTAATGCATATAACATGCCAGAATTTGTTAATCTGGCATGGCTCAAAAAATGTAATATTTACAATTACTTATATTTCACAACTGAAATTTGTACATTCGATGATACAAAATGTCTAAGATAGAGGCACAAGTTGGCATCCATACCTTTAGAATTTGTTTGATTTGGTAGAGAAAACATTTTTTACATTGAGCTCTTAAAAATGAGATGAAAGCTAACAGCTATCTTGAATATGAAAGTGTACTCTGAAAATGCTGCTTAATGTTACACAGAGTGGAACTGTCGCAACCCCTTTATGCCCCATGTTTAGTCTTTCTTCTCAAGAATGTGACATAGGGCACCATCTATCTCAAACAATGTGAAGTTAGTTTTAGCCCAATCTGACTTTTCTATGGCCAGTCCTGTGTGTATGCAGACCAGTCTAGCATCAGAGGAAAGACAAGGCACCTCTCCATGGGCCCTGGGCATCTCTCTAGTGAATAATTTATTAGGATCGCTACTGGCTTGGGAAATCTTTCTACTAATCACCGCCTTTTATCCACTCATTTATCTTCATTAACGATTTTGTTTCCTTTCAAACACTTGTCTCTAATTTTCCCATTTAAAACTATGTTTTCATTTGGCTTTGAGGTTTTAGATAGGCTCTTTTTGTACCAACCCTAATACTAGCAATTCCCAGTGCAATGAAAGCTTAAATCCTAAAATTACTCTCACTGTTGAGAGACAGAATCAAGGGTGGCAAGCTTGGTCTTGATACCAATAAGAGAGAATGGACAAATGGAAATTACCCTTCTGGCCCATTACTGTGATCCTTCATGAGAAACTCATTTTATATGAGGATAATTACCAGTCTTCCCTTGCCAAAAATTAAATTCAATTTATACAGCTTAGCTTCTAAAGAAGTGGGTTGAAAGTGACCAGCATAAAACATGTTTGAGTGTCCACATCTTTAATACACACACACACACACACACACACATACATGCATATATATTCTATACTCACAGTGAAAAAACAATTGTCATAAGTTTTTACATCTGATGTTGAGGCAACAATATTTTTAAAAATACATTCATAATTATTGTGGTTCTATTGATACTTTTGGTCATGCACTGAATGTCCAACCTTATAATTTTAATGATTAGTATGATTAGTGGAAAAATTACCAGCTGGCGATATCTGAGCTCATTCTTTCTAATCCTCTTCTGAATATGTGTACCATATTGCAGATATACAGTCTGGCATAACAGTTTTAAAAAATAATGCCAAGATAATTGAGTTTCTCGACTAATTTCCTTAATTGCCTATGGCATTTGCCATTTAGACCTATTTTTAATATATGATCACATTTCCCAAACATCTTCTAACTTATCCATTGTAAATGGTAATTTTTACAAAATCTTCATTAGTTTCTAATTGTTCAAATTTATCTTCTTCATTATACCTGCTAAGGACCAATTTTAAAATGAGTTCATTTTCTTTGCTTTGGAGCTGTTATTGTATCTTATCTAATTGTTTATTACAAGGTTTAGATTATTCTAGTATATTTTGCTTTTAGTTTGGAGAACAGCTAAAATATCCATTGTATGTGTTTTGCATATTCCATACCTACTGGGCATTTGAGGATGCAAGGTTTTCGTCC
>NW_022196891.1:3752678-3780304 GCF_008632895.1 Mastomys coucha
TTTCATAGCTAGCAGCCAGGACTGGGCTAGCTAGGACCCCTCAGTTTATGCTTCAGTTACAAAGTCACAGGCAGTCTTTGGACTGAGCCCACTGAGACTAATCGGGAATCTCAAATTCCAAGATATACACTAGATAAGGGTTCACATCCTGAGCCAATGTGATGGCCAGTCTGGGGTAATACTACACACTGGGATGGCTTAACTTTCTGAAGAAATTCACCAATGAGAATTAAACAGGGCAAGGAAAGGCAATACAACCACCACTGGTGTGTTGCAAATCCACACACGAGACACTTTTGTCTCTTCTCTACAGTGGCGCACAGCTTTGCAGAGTTGTAAAATAAACTGCTTCACTTTCTCTACTCTGAGGCTTCAGTACTAATAAAGTGGGGATCATTGTTTCCGCTTTGGCATGAAACAACTTTTACCACCTGCAATTATGAAAAAAGTCTATTATATAGTAAAAGACATAAAATACTATCATTAAGTAGATTATAAAACCTTGAGTGTTTTGGGTTATTTTAATTGTGTAACATTTCGGTGAATCACAGTGTAAAATGAAGTATCACTGTTAGCATATGTGCTATCTAACACAATACTATACAAAGCTGACTATGCAAGAACACAACATAATTGGATTTAGTCAGATAATGGGGTTCAAGTTATACTTTACCCACTTAATTATGGAATGAGGCCAAGCAGGTACCGTAGCCTTCTGAATTTCTGATCCCTATGTATAAAGAAGAAGTCACCATACCTATGTCCAAGGTCTGTGGATTGTCATAGATTTCAAGGGACTTGAGGATAAAATTGGGATTTTGTTTCTCATTCTTTCTTTCTTTTTTATTTCTGATGTGTGTGTCTGTGTGTGTGTGTATGTGCTAATTACCAGACTGTGCCTCATTCTTCTTTTTCCCTATGATTGGGATATGAGCTGACTGGAAGCTAACCAGCTTGAGGAGGTCCATCATTCTTCAAATGACATGTAGCCCACCCCATTGACATGCTCCTGATAATAGATGGTGGTAGTGTCCCTTATGTACTCCTTGTTTCTATCTGAGGCATTAAGTATTTGTATACACCAATACTTAAATCAAGAGTATTAAATGTCTCCATTGACAATGAAAATGTGAACAGTGAAAAGCAACATGAAAAGTTCCCTTTTATGGTGCACATGGACATTAAAATCTCAAAAAAACAATTCTTTGATCAGATTTTATGGCTTGTCATTGAACCACTTAACGTTAGTGTCAGGGAGAACATGAATAACAGTCTGGTCAGAACAGAAAATGGAGGCTTAGAAATGCAAAGACAATACTGTCTTATGAGATACCCAATTAGAGCTAGGGATACAATCAAAATCTTTCATTTTTTTTTCCTGTTAAAATATAATTACATCATTTTCCCTCTTCTTAATCTCTTTCTAGTTCATTACCTCTTTTACTTTGTTACATAAATACTACATATATGCACATTAGAAATTGGATAATAATTTAGGGGTCTCATCTCTTAGGAAGATGCTTCCTCTAAGTAGATGCTAGTTTATAATGTTTTGTTGAGGGGTGGGGTTCCATGAGATTTTCTCCTTCCATATTACCCTCTCATTGATGTTACTGTTATTGTTCAGGTACTATTTAAGCATTCATACTGTTGAAGTATCATGAATATTTCATGTCATTTCTAGAAGAAACAATCATACAGTAGACTTCTTTGTCTTCTGCCTCCTATAATCTTTTTCTGCCCTCTCTTTCATGTTTTCTGAGCCTTAGCTGTAGAAGTTGTGCTGTAGATGGATCCTTTGTCTCTGAATGGCCATGATCCTTTGTGAAAGTATCCTTCCTGAAAACTAGCTTTCATGGAGCCAGAAGGTAATATATGTACTTCAAAGAAAAGGGCACAGCAAATGGCCCTATCCAACTGTGACACCTATGAACTGCACCTAGACATCCCTACAGGTACAATAGTGGCACTCATGAGTTGGTAGTTACTTATAGTTTGTCTAATTGAACTCAATAGTTGGGAAATTATGCCTGGTACTGAAAACCTAACAAACTTCTCTAAGTTCGAGAGATCATAGATCTTACATGAGAACCTTTACTATCACTTCACTAAACCAGCATAATCCCTAATTGTCTTCTAAATATTTATCTTTCCATCCGCAGATGAATGTATTTCTCAGCTTTCATCAAAAAGCATCTCTTTGCAATAGATGAAGACCATTATAGAAAAATCGTTTCTGATCAAAATATAGAGAATATCTAAGATCGGAATCTTGATGGAGATCTAGATACTTATTTCATGATCTCAGGCATAGCAACTCTCTAGAGGACCTCATCTTTTATTGGGGTGATCTCTAGGTCTAAGTAATAAGCTAAGAAGTATTTATCTTTCCTTGGAAGTGGGACTTCATTAGTGAGCTTGTGGCTAGTGGAAAGATTTATTCCACACTGTTCTTTCTCTCTCTCTCTCCTTTTTCTCCTCTTCAGGTCAACTATGGGGTAAATCTATGAAAAGTAGATAAAAAGAAGGCTCACCTGCACTGGATCCACTGATGCTTTCTGATAGGCTTAATAGAGATATCCTATGTTCTCTTTTGAGCTGGATCCACTGATGTAACAGAGATATCCTATGTTCTCTTCTGAGCTAGATCTACTGATGTAACAGAGATATCCTATGTTTTCTTCTGAGCTGAGTTATCATCCCTCTATTCTCCTCTAAACGTGGGTTATTCCTTTCTTAAATACTCACTAAGAATTATGTCTTATTGATGTTCTTAAAATATACAAATGACAGACCTAAAAACACATTAAAAATCATAAAATTGAGAAGTGTCAATATTGCATTGATATAAATCTTTTCCAAAACACCTAAGAGAAATCCACATACTAATTTTTCATATGTGCAATCTGTGTAATACTGAATGTGAAAACTGTGGGAAATAGTGTTGTTCTAAACTTATATCTCCTTTTCTATATCAACTTACTGTTATCCACTTCTGTGGAAAGGAAGAAAGGAAAACAGAATATTTACTTTCATGTAGTACCTACGGAATTGGGTGTTGGCCTAAAATCAAGACATCTAAGACAAAGGATTCAGCATTCCTAGCCCTTCTCTGATGATTTGATTCATTTTTCAGTCAGTTCTGATTAGACAATTATTTTTTTCTGTTTCACTTTTACACATTACTGGAAAGAAATTTGAAGATTAACTTTACAAACATGCTAAAACAAAACGAAACAAAACAACAAAACTGAGCCAAGTGTAGCAGGGGAGGAACAAGAAGAAGTCAAATCCGGTAGCTCATCCATCCGCCCTGGAGGCCAGCAGCTGGCTTTGATGGTCCCAGCCCTGTTTGCTCTGCCCCAGGCACAGAATGAGGGATGCTTTTGAAAACTTCTCTTCATCCACAGCACATCTGCCTGCCTGAGGGGCCCCTGTCCCTGGGAAGCAGCTCTGACAGGTTTTTCTTCTGCTTCTCGCTAATGGAAAGGGATACATTATTGCCTCAGGAGGAGTCCTGCCGTGGAGACTTGTACCCCCTGTGAAAGAGCCTTGATGGGAGCAGTTCTTGACTGCTCGTTCAAACCTGAGATGCAATCAGAACAAGCGTCTTTTATGTACAGGTGAGTGGTGGGAGCAGATGGGCTACGTAGAAATGAAGATTTATGTTTCATGTGACTGCTCTTAGCAATTATATGTGAAGGGACACCAGAGAATGGACAAGCAGAGAAAAAGAACTTGAGCTCCCCTCTTCTGCAACCACACTGACTTAGAGAGTGGCTGTACACAAGCAGATGGCTTAGCTGCTAATTTCTATTCATACCAGTGTGAGAAAGATCCAGACATGGGGACTCTGTGCTGACTGCTGTATAGTACAGACCTGGAGAGCAGGGACCCAAAGGCTAACTTGCTCTGAGACTATCTATCAGACCTGTACTCCCAGATCTGTTGTGAGCTTCCAAAATATAAATGATACGTTTTGATCAGATTACTGTTAAAGTCCCTTCAATTGTCCTCAGTGCTCTCCTTGGTTTTAAACGTGTGCCCCTATTTTATTCTCATTTATATTTTACAAGGCCTCTATCACCATGGTCATTTTCACAGTTAGAATGCTGGATAATTAGTTTACTTAGCTATGAGAAACAGAGCCAAGGCTCCTTGAGTACAGAGTTCACAGTGCATATCTAGAGGCAAGCAACACATCTGCTGACAAAAGATTTGTTCTTCAGATTCATGCATTGGCCAGATTAGTTAAAATAAAGGCAGTCCTGTAAATGTTTTTGAATTAGAAATAGTTGCCTTTCTTCCACCAACCAAAAAGTGAGTATAGGTTAGACTTAGGCCTCCACCTTACCCCTACCCGCTACATGTGTAGCAGATATACAACCTAGTCTTCATGTGGATACCCCAAAACTAGAGTGGAGGCTGTCGCTGAATCTGCTGCCTGCCTGGGAAACCTGTTTCCCTAACTTGTCTGGCCTTGTTTGGCCTCTGTAAGAGAGAATGCCCCTAGTCCTGAAGTAATGTGTTACGTCAGGGTAGGGTGATAGCCAGGGAAGCCTCCCCCTTCTTAGAGGAGAAGAGAAAGGGGCTTGGGGGAGGGATCTGGAGGGTACTTGGAAAAGAGGAATCTAAGATAAGGATATAAAGTGAATAAATAATTAATGAATGAAAAATAGAGAAATGGTTGTCTTTTTTAAAACGTTGGTGGCTTGTCCAGTTAGGATAATTATGTTACCTCTTACTACATGATTTGCGTGTGTGTGTGTGTGTGTGTGTGTGTGTGTGTGTGTGTGTGTGTGTGTGTTATACTTGCAATCTGTATTTATGTTTCCATGTGTACACATGCATGTGTGTGTCTGTGTATATTGTTACAGAGGCTTGAAGTTGCTGTAAAATGCTTTTCTGGATCACTCTCTATTTGTTTATTTAAGTGGGGTCTCTTACTGAACCCAGAGTTTACCAGTTCCAGCAAGTGCTTTTACAGAGCTTCCCTATGAATATTCTCTCTCTGCTTCCTGAGTGCAGCAATTTTAGATGGCTACCATACCTGGTAGGCTCAAATTATGGTCCTCATGCTACTGCAAGCATTTACCCACTGCAAACTTTATCCACTCAACCATCTCACCAGACTTCTTGTATGTTTTCTCCATAAGAATTAAAATTAAGGAAGTAAGCATATGGACCCTATTAGATCCAAAGCAGCCCACCAAAATGGCAGTGCCATTGACTAAGTCATCAGTGAGTCTGGGCTCAGGTCAGGATGGATTCTGTTGGGGTAAACAGAAGGATTGCTAGTGGGTAAACAAAAACTTAAATTCATCATTCCTCAGAAATCATATGAAGAAGATTTATGTTTGTCGAGAAAAGTCATTACTTCCCTGTCTGTCCCCTACAGCTAATTATCTCCAGTCAACATGTAGTTCCTGATTAATCTAAACAAACCTTTCACTAATCCAAGTCCCCACATTAGCCCTCAGGTCGTTCTGGTCTACACCTCACCTCTTGCTGCTCTAAGCCCTAGGCTGTTCTGGCTCACACACACCCCACCTTCCACCATCGATGTTCTCTTAAAACTGACAAGGCTCTTCCCACTGTTTGTGGCTGTTCTCTGCTCCCATCATACCTCCCCTGTCTCCCTAGAGACAGGCTGGAAGTTTGAGTGCCCAGTCAACCTTGCTTGGAGTAGTCTCCATGGAGTAGTCTCTCTCATTCTGTGCCTTCACTGTGCCCTCACTTACAGAAAGTAGAGGGTGAATTGTTATTACATTTTAACTCACAACAGTACTCTCCCTTCATCCTTCTTTTCAGGACTAGAAGACTTATGTTTGAATCTAGGACCTAGCATGTGCTAAGCAAATGTTCTACAGTAACTTAAATTTTGTCTTGAGACTGTCTTTCTATCTTGTCAGTGGTAGATTTGTGCTTTCGATCCACCTGCCTCAGCTACTCAAGAAGCTGTGTGTTGAATCTAGGGCCTAGCATGTTGTAGCAAGTGTTTTACAATGACTTAAATTCTTGTTTTAAAACACTGTCTTGCTTAAATGCAGAAGTGGATGCTCACAGCCATCCATTGGATTGAGCACTCCCACAGGAGTAACAACAATAGGAACTAACCAATACCTCCAGAGCTCCCAGAGACTAAACCACCAACCAAAGAGTACACATGGTGGGACTCATGGCTCCAGCTGCATATGTAGCAGAGGATGGCCTAGTCGGTCATCAATGGGAGGAGAGGCACTTGGTCCTGTGAAGGCTCTATGCCCCATTGTAGGGGAATGCCAGGGCCAGGAAGCAGGAGTGGGTGGGTCGGTAAGCTGATGGAGGGGGAGGGAATAGGAGTATTTCGGAGGAGAAACCAGGAAAGGGGAGAACATTTGAAATGTAAATAAAGAAAATATTTAATAACAAAATAAAATACTGTCTTGCTATGTTGTCAGTGCTAATCTTGAGCTTTTGATCCTCCTACCTCAGCTACCCAAGTAGTTATAGGAGCAAACCATAGTCCCTGCTGGTTTTAGAATTTTTGATTAAACAAGTATTAGAATCCTATGAAAAAAAGCTATCACTTTGCTGTTGCTGTGCTGAGCAATTTCAATTGGGTTCTAGTTATATTTTATTAGAATTTATTACTGTAAACACTTAGGGCTTGTAACATTTTGGTGTAAAATGAAATATGGCATAGACAAGGTTTGCTAATCAATAACAAATAATCTTCTGAGGGACATATTTATTCACAGAAATCTCTTAGAATACAACCAGAATTTGTGGGAGGAAGCAAGAGATGTCAGCTCAGTAATATAAACAGCTTTCTAATTTATGCCTTTCAAAGATGAATAAATGGTCTCAGAAGACAGAATCTTCTGTCACTGTGTCTTCAGATGGCACAGGAAGTGTCTGTTGCTGATTGGGATTCTCCCAAAGGCCTTTAATGATTTTTCAGTACTAATACTCTGTATTTAGAGGTAGTCCCAACCTGCTAAGATTTGATGTATGCTATACAGGTGCTAAATATGATAAAGCATTTTAATCTTTTTTACTCATTTACTTCACTCTTCTATGCAAACCTGGCCTTGGTCCAAGCACTAGGGGTGTAAGATAAGCAAGATATATTCTTGTAAATGAGCTAATGGCATATCAGGGAGGAATATATTAGAAGATAGCATAAGATGTAAAGGAATGCATAAAGAGTAGATACCCAGTGTTTCAAGTGTTAGGTTTAATAGCCTATTTTTCTTTGTTGTTTTGCCTAATTTCTTGGTTTTGAAAGTTAGGTTTGGAGGTTGATGGTGTAGCTCAGTGACAGAGTGAGTGAGCAGCATGTCCAAGGCCCTGATGTTCACCAGCATCAATAAACAAATGAAACAGACAAACAAAAATAACAGTGACCATTGCGAGCAAAGAAAAATGACACTTCTTAACAGCATGCAAATAGACCATTTGGTTTCTGGTTCTTCAGTGATATCATGTTGATCAAATGTTGTATCTTGGTAATGTAGTAAGTGGTCGGTGAATTAAAAAATAGAAATAAAAGGAAGAACACGACTGTTACTAGGTATGACCAGAGGAGAATATTTATTGTAGATAAAAAGGAGATAACAGTTTGAGGCATCTGGAAAGGTCTAGAGTAAATATAGCCCTGAGCCAGGCATGTGCAGAGAGGGCAGAGGAGAAGGGTGAGCCAGGAGAAGATCATGAGACCAAGAGGCCAAAAAAGAAAATGGGTAAAAAGGGCAAAAGAATCAGTGTAGTCAAAATGACTGGATTATACAGGGAATAGCAGCTGGGAGAAGGGCAGGAGAAGTCAGGGTTGGGAATGGGTTATACGCCAGCAAGAAGTAGAGACTGAGGGATGCTTGGAGATCTTGGCAGCCAGGTTCACTTTGATATGTTAATAGTCACCTCAGTCAGACATCCATATCATCTTGGGTTTGAGACCTACCAGTGAGAATAATGAGAAAGGCTGAGAGAGAAGACTAGATTACCAATGAATAATAAAAAACAGCTGATCAACCTCTGCCTATAGGTATCACTGTTTTGGTCTCCGCAGATAAAATCAAATCATGTACTAGCTGTAAAGTGATACAGCTTTGGAGATGTAAATTAAATTCTCAAGTCACTGTTCTGAGTATAATGGAATTTTTGAAAAGGATCTGGAATGAACTGTCGTCACATAATCTGAGTAAGTTACTGTCATGACCTTCCAATGTAATTAGAGAGGAGACTTCTCAGGTTAAACTGTGATTCTGTATAACATTAGATTTTCTGCAATAATTTTACCCTTTTTAATATGCTGACAATGCTCTATGAAAGGGATTTACTTTTATTTACTTAGTATCTATTAGCCCCTGGACAATACCATAGTTCTGCGAGGCTATAATAGCCCTACCTATCTTTTCTTCTGTGTATTTTCTAGGTTAGACCCACACTTAGTAACCTATGGACAAACCTGTTCCTTACATATGTCCAAGGCTCCTTTGCTTTTTCTTTGTTCGTCTGTTTTGTTCTCTCTGAGTACTCTTTCAACTGCAGTGCCACCTCATAGGACTAAATTTGAAAGAGACTCTGCTTCTTGGATTTCCTTAAATGCCAAGAAAATATTCATAGTTGCTATACCCTTTATGTTCCAGAGCATCTGTTCTGATTATCCCACTTGATTGTAATCTCCTAGAAGGCAGAGACTATCTAACATTAAAGCTTAAATCTGGAATCTGTTGCAGTGCCTGCAAATAGATATTCAATAGGTACTTAGTAAATGAACAAGAAAAATATGGGTTTATCTGTGAAGCTAGTGACATCAATAAAACTGTTCATATTCTGTCAGGAAAAGCAGCATGTGACAGACTAACTGCTATTATGGAAAGAACACTTGTGGAAGCAATTGTGGTTGTTGCCAAGTTCATTGTTTCCTTGTTGAGCAAGCTTCAGAGAGTCAGTTAACTTGAAAAAAATGTTAAGGACAAATAAACAAACCCAAAACTCTATAAATCCTTGTTAGGGTTTTATTGCTGTGAAAAAACATCAAGACCACAGAAACACTTATAAAGGCAAATATTTAGTTGAGGTTGGAGTACAGTTTCATTGGTTTAGTTTATTATTGTCCTGGAGGGAAGCTCGGCTGTATATAGGGTGTCATGGTGCTGGAGATAAGAGTTGAGAGTTCTACATTTCAATCCGCAGGCAGCAAGCAGCAGAAGAGATTATGAGCCACACTGGGTAAAGCCTGAGCTTAGGAGACCCCAGTCCCTATCTCCACAGTCACACACTTCCTTCAACAAGGCCATACCTTCTCCAACAACACCTCCTAGTAATATCACTGTCTATGGAGTAAGCATTCAAATACAGAAATGTATGGGGACCACTCCTATTCAAACTACTACAATATTGTTTCATCCATTTACTTAAAAATTCCATAATTCCTAACTGCGCAGCATGGTCCAGTAGTGATACTAAGTCTGTGTTAGTAAGTGTTATTGTAAGGTAGTAGCAATGGAACTGAGATTGGGGCTTACATTCCAAATCTAATCAAATGGTTGTGTGACCCTATGTAAATCAGTTACTATCTCACAGTCAGTGATGTTAAAATTCAGATGAAATGAAGAGTTTGCCTTGCGACCATTCTGTGAATAAATTAACAGAATTCTTTTTTTTTTTTAATTTAATCATTTCATTTGTTTACATCTCAAATGTTATCCCACTTCCTGGTTATCCCTCCACAAGCCCCGCCCCATCCCACAATTTCTCTTTCCTCCCTCCACTCTGCCTGTATGAGAGTGCAACCCCACCTACCCACCCTACCCCTCCAGCATCCCCCTATGCTGGAGCATCAAACCTCCACAGGACCAAGGGCCTTCCCTCCCACTGATGTCAGAAAAGACCGTCCTCTGCTTACCTATGTGTACAGAGAGGGATCTATGGCTCCAGATACATAGGTAAGCAGAGGATGGTCTTTTCTGACATCAGTGGGAGGGAAGGCCCTTGGTCCTGTGGTGGTCTACTCCCTGGCAGCACTGGGTGTTTCAGCCAGCTGATGTTCCTCCTATGGGGTTGAAATCCCCCTCAGCTCCTCCAGTCCTTCTGCCACCTCCCCCACCAGGGTCTCTGAGCTCAGTCATGATGGTTGACTCCAAGCATCCACATCTGCATCAGTCATTTGCTGGCTGAACCTCCCAAGGAGCAGCCACACCAGGTTCCTGACAGCAAGTGTCTCTTGGCAACTGCAACAGTGTTGGGTTTGGTGTCTGCAGACAGGAAGAATCCGTAGGTGGGGCAGTCCCCAGATGGCCCTTCCTTCAGTCTCTGCTCCATTTTCTGTCCCTCTTCTTCCTCTGGACAGGAACATTTCTGGGTTAAAATCTTTGAGATGGCTGTGTGTCCCCATCTCTCAACGAGGGGCCATGCCTACCTACTAAAGGTAGTCTCTACAGATTCTATCGCCTCTTCTCTGCTAAAATGATCCCCTTTGGGTCCTGGGAGCCTCTCCTTTCCCTGGCATCTGTGACCCTCCATTGGCTATACCCATTTCCTCATCCAAACCTGCTACATATTTTTATTCAATTTCTTGACTCTCTGTACCTCTCTTCTGTCCCCTCCAGTACCTAATACTGCCCCTCTTATTTCCTTCCCTGCCTCTCTTGTTCCCAGGCCTTCCCACCTTCCTTCCACCTCCTGTGATCATCCTGTTCCCCTATCAATGAAGAACTGAAGCATCTACACTGTGGTCTTCCTTCCTCCTTAGCTCCATATGGTCTGTGGGTTGTATCATGGGCATTGTGTGTTTTTGAGATAATATATACTTATCAGCGAGTAAATACCACGTGTGCTCTTTTGTCACTGGGTTACCTCACTCAGCATATTTTCTAGTTCCATTTGCTGGTGAATTTCATAAAGTCATTGTTTTGTTTTAATAGTTGGGTAGTATTCCATTGTATAAATGTACCACATTTTTCTGTATCCATTATTCTGTTGAGGGACATTGGTTTGTTTCTAGCTTCTGGATATTATAAATAAGGCTGATATAAACATAGTAGAGCATGTGTCCTTATTACATGTTGGAGGATCTTTTGAGTGTATGCCCAGTAGTGGTATAGCTGAGTCTTCAGGTAGAACTATTTCCAATTTTCTGAGGAACCACCAGATTGATTTCCAGAGTGGTTGTACCGGCTTGCAATCCTAAATATAATAAAAGCAATATACAGTAAATTAATACCCAACACCAAACTAAACAGAAAGAAAAATCCAAGCAGTCCCATTAAAATCTGGGACAAGACAGGCTGCCTACTCTCGCTCTACCTATTCAATATATTACTTGAAGTTGTAGCCAGAGCAATTAGACAATGAAAGAAGGTCAAAGGGATACAAATTGGGAAGGAGAAATTCAAGATATGACTATTTGCAGATAACACGATAGTATACATAAGTGACCCCAAAAATTCTACCAGAGAGCTCCTACCAGAATTCTTTGAAAGCTTGTTTCCAGTTTAGAAATTTAGCTGGGCACTCTATAAACAAACTAAGACCAGGACACCTTTATCTCCCATCCCACTGTAAAAGTCCAATTATAATTCTTTCTGCACAAGGTCTTCTGGCCATCTTCCCTACTTGGAGAGGAACAAATTAAAACATACATGTGATCACTCTACTCAGTTGCCTGGGATCCTCTAATTAGCTTCCATTCTCAATTTAGAATAAAACTCAACTCATTCAATTTAGAATAAAACTATAACTCTTTGGCTTAAAGGTAAATATCACAGTCCATAAGCTGCTCCATGATTTCTAATCCTTCCCATTTCCATGTTTCAGACTTCCCACCTACTGTTGATCTAGTCACTGAGCCTCCATTATACTGTGTCTGTCTATGGGCTTCCTCTGGATTGTTGTACTGTCAGTTTCTTCTCATTATTCTTATCTTTCTTTAAACATTAGCAAGGAAGCCCCTGTCCTTGGTATTTGTCATGTCACCTCAACAGGACACTATATTTTCTCATCCCTAAGGTTAACCAACCTTCAGTGACTCATTCAAAGATAACCAGACTTTAGAAATTAGAAACATTAGATCATTTGTATTTTTTAAAAATCACACTCAAGGTTAACCCCATTCCATCATCTCTTAGAAATGGAATTTTAAACTTTTTGTTTTTTAGAAAAAGTTCTCTTAAATATCTTCAGCTGACTTGGAACTGAAGTTCATCCTGCCTCGGCCTCTCACGCTGGAAAACAGGCATACTCCATTATGCCTGGCTCCTTCATCATTCTCGTATTAGAGAGGTTCACTTCTCTCAGGTGTACTCAGAAGAATGTTTTCTATAAAGCTCCACTGAATGACCCGTCATTTGATATGAGTAATAGAATTTGCACTTTTCAGAGTCTTCTATTATATATGTAGCACTGCACATAGATCAATAACTGGGACGTATAAGGGCTATAGTTGGGGCAACTATTTCTTTTCTATACATGTTTTTTGTGTGTAGTCTACTATGACCTTGAACACGCAGTTCTCTTGCCTCTCCCTGGAAAGTGTTAGGATCCCATCCGCTAAGAGCTTTGACTTTCAACATAGAACAAAGATTTCATTTCTCACAAGACTAAAAAACTTTTGAAGTTCATCATTGGCTTCCTTATTTAGTGTCCTATATGGCATGTCTGGCTAATTATTGCTTTGGCAAATGATTGTTGTTAGGAACAGACCAAATTCTCAGCAAAAAAGAGATTTGCCTTAGAAGGATAAAGGTCAGGGAATAAGAAAAAAAAGTTAGGAGATAGGGGAAAAGGGGGAAGGGGGAAGGAACAAGGAGTTGGGCCAGGAATATTTGTCTCCCAGTGACAAAGGATGGCCTCCAAATAGAGAAGAGACAGACATAGCCCATAGGCAAAGGGAAGTTTATAAAGGTAAAGGGGTAAACCTCAGGTTAGGAGGAGGTATTTAATTTTATTTGAGCATGTTAATTGCGTGAGCTAAAAGGGTGATTTTGATTTCTGGGCTTCAAAACTTTAATAGCAGGACCTTGGTGGTCAGCCTCAGGAGGAGGAAGTGGCCAAATAAGGAGGTAGACCTTGGTGGCTAGCTTTAGGAATGTAATCTAATGGTTTCTATTAAGGCAGAGAATGGGGAAGGGAAATGCCTGCCAGAACCAAGCCCTCCATGCTCGAGCTGGCCAGAGTCCCTTCAATTACGGCAAATGCTTTAACTGAGTTGCACAGGACATACATTAATTCCTAATATTTAAGTCTTTTCAGAGTTTGGGAACAGTGAAAGTAGTTTTAAATTAATGGGTAACTACAGGTTAGGCAAAGGGCACACTCTACTGATTTTGACAGGTCATGTGTAACCGTGTCATCTGTGTCATTGACAAGTCCAATTCTACATTAAATTGACTTCAAAGATAGACATTTTAATAGCATCTATAATTTTTATATAAAATGTCAAATGTAAGGAAAGTAATTTTAAAAGCCACAGGCATAGGTTAGTACTGTATACTGTTTAAATTCCAAGAGTCCATTGCATGTGAGAGCTCAGATCTAGCACAGGATGAGGTGGACATTCTTTGTTCTAGTGATGAAGCACTCAAAGCCTGTCACAATTCATGTAATACACACTGAAATGAGAATACTATAAACTCAGTGTGTTTTACTGATCTGATGAATGCAGATCATGTGATGTGGGACTGGACAATGGTCTTTATCTTCAGCAGTAGCCTTTAAATTTTTTTTTTTTAATAGTCAGTTCTTCCTAATACTTGGATATGCTTTCTGATAAGGTACTGTCAGACAGTTGGTATTTCTTAATTCTTGTTCATTTATGGGACAAAATCTTGTGAATCAGAACTATATGAAGAATAGAAAAATTGTCATCCAAACAGGTAGGGATTTAAATGGTTAGCCTCACCGTTTTCTCAAGTGTCAGGGTTTGCTGCTGATTTTGTTGACATGAATGGGATATACTTAGCATTGATTTACTTTACATAGAAAGTAGGATCAAAGGGGATGCTACAATGGCTTTAGAAATGATCATTTTTCACTATGTCTGAGGACTCAGACTATGAGTTTATTGCCTCCTATAATGGAAGACATTGTCATAGCACAGAAGCTATAGCAAATGTCATTAGCACAATGGCCACCTAGCATAGTTGCAGATTCAGGAAAAAACTCAAAAGGGTATTCATTTTCTTTATGATGACTTAATTATTATTGTATTATAATATAATAATATAAATAATCATGATTTTTATTTCTGTATAATACAAAGCTATGTTACCAAACTTGAGACTATAGTCTTTTCCTTGATTAGTAAAAGTACAAGTATATATTTATTTTTAACCATGAACCTTAAATGTTTTAAAGTTTAGAACTATTCATGACTGAAACATGGGGCCTTTAATATTAGACTATACACAGAAATAATAATCTAAAACACTTTAAAAACAAATCACAAAGTTTTAGTGTATTATACTGGCTTACTTTAAAAAGCCCAGACTTTAATTTCTTATTGAAAGTCTCTTAAATAGCAAATAATAAGATTTAGTTGAATTCAAACATAGACTCCATAAATTTATTATGTACATGAAATTGTAAATGCCAGTCATGCAGAAAGCTAATATATGTGAGAAATAATTATTCTTCTATTTTCTACAGAAATAAAAAAGCATCAAGAAATACAATCAATAAAAATTTAATGAATATCTATTTGGAAAGATCACTTTAGAAGTTATTGGAAGGAAACTATAAATAATAGAATCATTGTCAAAACAAGAGTTTTTAATCATATATACACACAATAATGATAAATTATTCATTCATGAAATACTTACAGAATACATAAGAGATACTAGAAATTAGGATGAACACTGAAGAGCATTAGCAACAATGGTAAAATTACTAGAGATCTCAAAATTTTCCATGTATCAAGATATACTGGTACTATATCCCATATTCGCTATTCTATATCTTGATTTTTACATTAAAAAAGCAGAGGACTAGCTAGCAAGTCACTGACACAAAAGTTAACATATTTAGTTTACGAAGGAGTCTTATCTGTCTCAAAGGAGATGATGATACCTATTCTGTGTTTGTACTTTATGCTGCAAGCAATAATTAGAAATTATACTTGAATATTTACCCATTTAAGGTTTTCTTGACAAATGATCACCTTAGAGGTAGTATGGAGAATGTGTAAGAATATCTACAACAGACATAAAATTCTAAGCAAGAGAGGATCATATACTTAGCTAATATGGTTACAGGGAGTAAAAAATGGAATAATCTAAAGGAATATTCAGTAGGTGAAATGAGGGATGCCACTGGAGGAGGTCAAGTCAGTGTGTGCCCTGCTCTATCCGGAATGACATCAGAATAAGGCAGTGTTAAAAAGTCCAGGAAAACCAGGAATGGAGGGAATTTTAGAAAAGGGCAAATATGTACTCTACTTAGATATTACAAATAATATACATTTATAAGTCCAGAGATAATTAGTAATCAAAAAGAAAGATGGGTACCAATAGAAAGACTAGAGATGATGAGTCTCTGACCAGAGTAAGTAATGCTTGGAAAAAAGAGAAGATGGGGTGGATTCTGTGCATGAGAACTGCTTACAGAAGCAAGTTGGGACTTTAAAGGCTCATTTGATTGATTAGAACTTCAATGATGTGGAGAGGTTTCAAGTTCAGTTCCCAATTCCAGTAGGCATCATTAGCCTCCTAAGTAGTCACTTGCTGTCCTCTTCTGTAAGGGACCATTAAGTCAACTCTTTGGAATGTATAAACATAGCTCTTCTACTTTATAGTAGAGTTTTCTTTACTTTTCTGATGCCTGTATACTTGATATACCCACCAATGTTCTTGAAAAGTTATTGTAGTAGTAGTAGAAGTAGTAGTAGTAGCAGTAGTATTTGCTCTGTTTCTCCAATAATTCACAGAATTGTTACCATATGAAAACAGTATTTTAGGATAACTGATATGTGTGTTTCTGGCCCATGGTCACTCATATTTGGCTCCAAAATAAGCCACCTCTTTAATTTCTTTGGGGTGAGAGCTGTTTCTTTTGTGACAATTCAAACTTAAAACTAAGAGAAACATTGTATACAGATGGAGAAAAGTCAGGAAAAACAAACTGATTCTACATTGGTCTTCAATATAGGAGTTTATTTTCTCTACATTGGAGGCAATTGATTATTATGTTAAGGGAACACAGGAACTTGAGATTTGAAGTCCTTGTGAGGGAGGTTAAAGTGCATGCCTGAAGACTAGAAAAGTCTTCATAGGTTTGTGAGGTTATCATTAGACGTGTGTAAAACAAAATTGATTGACCTCTATCTTTGTTGTTACAAGGTTTGCCTCCCAATGTTACTTACATATATCTTTGAAAGACTACAGGAAAATGGTTAGGTAGCCTGGGTAGCCAATTGGATGAGGTGATACTTGGTCCAGCAGAAGCTGAAGATGCTGGCAGAACTTGAAGCTAAGACAAACTGTGAGATCTCAGTTGGATAGGAAATTATACATAGGGATGTTTGTCTGAGATCTGGAGTTTATACATATCTTTAAGCAGAGAATATGGATGACTTTAAGGATGATTGTTATTAGTTATCTTTGGGAAGATACAGAAAGTGATGACTTGCAAGAAAGATACAGAATGTTGTATTTCTGGAGATATCAAGGATATAAAGGTCAGATGGCTTGTCATTTCTGAGACATTCTTATTAGCAGTCTGTCCCTAGAGTGATAGATTTGCTAGTGGCTAATACCATAGATGATGCAGATCTGCTTAGTTTAGAGAGTCTCAAGTTGGGCATACATATAAGCATGTGTGGTATCTGGCCTGTCTCTGTACATGGGGCTAAGAGGACTGGTTAATCCAATGTGGTAGGACTCTGAAGCTATGTGTAGATCTATGATTTATCTGTGTCCTTCTTGGTTGAAGCGAAAGTGTTGGGCAACATAATTTCAATATTGTTGCTGACTAAGGACTGAGGGAGAACTTGACAATATAAGTTCAGGGTGGGAGCAGTTATGGAGGAGGTTTGAAAATAGAAATGGAATCATGATGAGAGTGATGACCAAGAATCAGTATAGTAAATGCCTAATGGTTTCTTTATAAATGGAAAATACTAGAGTATAAGTGTAATCTGTGAATTATTACTTCACAATTATGATCCTCAACCGTAACTGGATTAAAGGATATTATACCCAAGATTCAAAAGCAATCAAAGCAACTTTAGAATGTGTGAGTGAAGACTAGATATGAATACAGAATCTGAAATGCAAGAGAAAAGGATGCATGTGGAGGAGCTTGGAGGGAGAGATCAGAAGACGAAGTGCCCATTTAGCTAGTATGACGCACAATGTGAGAATGGCCGACATGAGCTCAGTTTCTGAACTGCAGGTGAGATTGGGAGCCCAATACATAAATCATGGGCTACAAAGACTAGTGTGATAGTTCACACCGTTCATGCTTCTGGAGCCCTCATATGGAAAATGGGGAATTATAGAGATATGATGTAAAAAATGTTTATCATCTGTATGGTACAACGCTGCATCTGAACTGGGCTGCACAAGGAAAAGTAAGTTCTGGACAAAACAACCATTCAGAAGATAAGATCTTTACAGAGAGGAAAACATGGTCAGGGAGCATAGAGGAAAGCATGGTCAGGGAGCATAGACGAAAGCATGGTCAGGGAACATAGGTTTACAATGAAACTTCAAACCCAAAGAACATTCAATGACTTGGGAAACTGCTTTAACAGTAGATTTTTTTTCCATTATTTTTTGATTTAGCATTGACTCCATAGAGTTTTCTTTGCTTTTATTATTTCGTTTCTTTATTTAGTGAGAATATAGATGACCCCCTTAAATCTCTATATCTTTCCTAATGGGAAAAGTCAACTAAGTGTTTTGAGAATTTTCCTGTTGATTATATAAATAGCAAGGAACTGTACTAGAAATGTTTCGATGTTTTATTTTAGCATTTTACTTTCAACCATGATTCATGTTTTCCTGAAAACATTTGTTTGTATGTATGTACACATATATGTATGTAAGTACCTATGTCTGTCTGTCTGTATATTTAAGAAAATATGTGGTGGCTAAAACATTTATTATAGCATAATTCTTTTCTTCTTTTTTTCACCTCTTGGAAATGTCATTAGCCGAGAAAGCTAAAAGGCAAATGAAGATGTCTGGGGAAGCTAACAACCCTTGGATCTGAAGCTGAATAAATTATAGAACAAGGTTACTCTCCCAATTAAGTGATGTCTTGGGATATAAGCAACCATTCTTTAAATAAAAAGCACATTTGACTTTTAAAATGTTAGTTGTATAAAATGTGATGCCTTCCCCATCTCTGTTTGGGCTAAAGATGAAGCATGTTAAGCCGACATGGGAGTAGAAAATACTCTTCATCCAACCTAAGAGAATTTTGTAATGGTAACTACCGATATACAACAAGGATGGACACACACACACACACACACACAGACACACACACACACTTAACAGTTCTTTAATAATTTCCTTTGATCATTTATTGCTCTTATTATTTATATTTATTTCTTTCATTGTTCTTTTATGCATTTTAGATTAGCTGTAACTTTCTATTATTTTACACATTTGAGAGAAAAATGATTTAGGGAGAGAATGTTATGAGGTTCTGTCCTTTGGCTAGATGAAGAAGATATTTTGGGGGACGTAAATCTCTAAATGCCTTAACATCTAGTCTCTCATAGGTATCTCTATGGATACCTGAAGGGTATCCATACCTAATAAGCATTTAATTAAGCAGAAAAAGAATTTTTAAAATTTCAACAACTGAGTTCTAACTATAATACATACCTGAATGAACATATATAAATAAAAACTATAAACAAGGAACTTAACTTTTTCCTTTCAAAACTATTCTTCCAGTAGCTTTTGTTACCTCGATGAATATAAACCTCTAAAACTAATTTTATTTTAATGTAATTTCTGGAAAGGCTTACATTTTTAGTTATATAAATAATAGTCTTCATTTAGTCTGACCCACTAGCTTAGGAAGATGGAATATGGTATTAAACTGTGTAAAAATGAAATGACTTCTCTATGAAATAAGGCTTTTGCAGTATCAGCCCAACAGAAACATATTGGTTATGGCTAAAATGTATGACTTTGCTTACCCTAAAACATACAGACATTATAAAGCTGCCTACTGGTTTCAGTAAGAATATACTCTTTCTAATGGATTCATGTGGCTTTTAGCAAGTATGTATTGATTCCATTAAAATGTGCTTCTCGAGATAAACAAAAATTCAGTTAAAATGCATTGGTTTCTGTTAAAGTTCATTGACTGAAGTGCAGAACATTACCCTGTTATTGGGTAGCCTCAGGGCTTGCTAAGTACTGAACAGAGGAGCATACATAAGTAATAATAAAGGCTAGGGAAAACAAAGATGTTATAAACCATGCAAAGATATAAATATTCAACAAGCATTATTAGATTGAATTTTCTCCAAGCTCTAAGAGTACTTTCCACAAAGTCACCTTAGCCTATTAAGAACTCGCAAGAATTCAAGTAGCTTCCTGGACAGAAATAGTGTTCTCTCCTGTGAGGTGCATATGAAATGTTGGCCATAGTTTCATGTCATCAGTGTGTGACACTAATTGATAAAACTTTTAGAAGAGAGGTCTTGGAGGAAAAAAAAAACTACTGTGGGGGGATGTCTTTGAAGATTACACCACATTCGAATTATGTGGCCACCTTGATATGAGCATGCTCTGCTTAAATCCTGGCTTTTCTGTGTGGTATGAAACCACTGAAGATGTGAACTCAAGTACTTCCTTCCTGTTGCCCTGCCCCTGACCCCCAGATATTTTAGGCACAGTAATGAAAAGTCTAGTTCAGAAACTTAGCATTAGATTGTGGTTGTTGCTATGAATTTATTCAAGAATTATGGTGTAGAGTCTTTAGGATTGGTTTGCAAGGGGAATTTGGAGAAGCTCATAGAAACAGGGTAGAGCAGCCTAGAATGCAGTAAGTGAAGTTTAATAGGAGGCTCAGGGCTCAGAAATGTAGACTATAAGGGTTCTACTTCAAATGTTCCAGATTGGAAATAAACAGCATGGTAACAAGTTGATTTGAGGCCATGAGGCATGGGTGTTACATTGCCTGCACTATTTTGTGGACTCTTGGTTCATACTCAAGCATTTTGTTGGAGCTGAGTTTAATGCTGACATTAATTGGACAGATAAACTCAAGGCAGAAAAGCATTCAGGCTTTGCACAGTTAGTTGTATCTTCTTTTAGCTAGGCTTATGACGGCTGTTGATGGCATAAAGCAGAGCACAAAGATTCAACAAGCTTGTAGTTTGGTCAGAAATGCACAGAATTGGGGAAGACAAAATGTGACTGTTGAGGAAGTGTGGGCCATTAAGGAAAATGCACTGGGATAATTCAGTTGATATCTCAGGGGCATCTGAGTAACTGGCCAGCCACTTTGCATTTCAGTCACCAGTCTGCAGAGTATAAACCCATTTGAAAGACTTTACCTTGAGAAATAGTGGCTTTTGAGGACCCTGTTTGCATGAAAGTTGTTCTCTGTGTTTGGTCATCCAGACAGAGGTTACTTGGTTACTGCCGGAACCGATAGAAGACATAGGCATTGTTCAGGTGGTACTCACTTTGTATGCAACTTAATGTGAGGGTTATGGAGTCATGGGTGCATTTCATGGTTTCAAGGAATGCCTGAAAATTCAGACTATGTGGCATTAGGATCCCTGCCTGATATCCCTGAGAGGATGAAGTGCGACATGATAAGCTGATGCTGCAGACACAGTGAAGACCCAAAGATGTTACTTACATCAGGAACATAGAATGTCTACCAAGAGCAGAAATCACTGGCACCAATAGAAGGGCAAAATTAGCTACAAATAATAGGCCATAGAAATCGTATTCAAGACCATTAGAGCTCACTCCGTGGCACTATACGGCCAAATGTCTATCATAGATCTCTGTTATAATATTTGCCCTGTTGACTTAGCTTTAGACTATTGTGATTTCTCTGTCTCTGCCTCTCTTTTCTGAATAGGATGCTTACTCTGTGGCTATTGTATCTTAGAAGCATGTAACTTTTTCCTTGAATTTCATAGGATGCCACAACTAAGAGCTTGGCCTTGATTCTTAGAAGAGACATTGCAGTTGGTCTTTTGGGTGATGTCGCAGCTGAGACTTTGGGAACTTTGCAACTGGCCTAAATATACTTCGCATTATGAGATGTCCATAAATCCTTAGGGGTGAGGGATGGAGTGTTATGACTTGAATATAAAATACATCCTAAGGGTCACTCTAGTTTCAACCTGGTTCTACTGTTTTGCGAGGTGATGGAGACTGCAGAAAGATGGACCTAGTAGGAGAAAATAGATCATTTGGGACATGATTCCAATGTTCTCTCTCTCTCTCCTTCTTTCTCTCTCTCTCTCCCTCCCACTCTTCTTCCATCTTCCATCTCTATCTCTATCTCTCTATTTATGCCTATCCCTACCCCTATCCTATCCCTATCCTATCCCTATCCTATCCCTATCCCTATACTTGCTCCTATGCCTGTTCCTGTCCTTGTCCCTATCTATCCCTATCCTTACCCCCATCCTTGTTCCTGTCCTTGTCCCTGCCCCTATCCCTTTGCCTGTTCCTGTCCTTGTCCCTGTCCCTGTTCTTGTCCCTGTCCTTGTCCCTGTCCCTGTCCCTGTTCTTGTCCCTGTCCTTGTCCCTGTTCCTGTCCCTATCCCTATTCCTGTTCCTGTCCTTGTCCCTGTCCCTGTCCCTGTCCTTGTCCCTGTCCCTGTCCCTGTTCCTGTCCTTGTCCCTATGCATGCTCCTGTCCTTGTCCCTATCTATCCCTATCCCTACCCCCATCCTTGTCCCTGTCCCTCCCCCTGTCCCTTTGCCTGTCCCTGCCCCTGTCCCTATCCCTATCCCTGTTCCTGTCCCTATCTCTATCCCTATCTCTGTTCCTATCTTATCTCCATCTGTCCCTCCCTTGGCCACCATGATCTGAGTTTCTCTGCTCTACTATACTATCTTTTTCAAGACAGACTGAAGCCATGTGTAAAGAGAACACTAGTCTTTAGGTGTTCTTCTAGTTAGCTCCAGTTGTCACCATGATGTATTCTACAGTTATCTGAGAAAGTCTCAGTCCAGTATCATCTTTAGCAGACTAGCCTGTAAGCATGTTAATAGAGCATTTCCTTGATTGCTAATTGTTATATATACTAGAGCTCACCAATTTTGGGTAATGCTCCTCTGAGACAGGTGGTCCTGGGTTATACAGAAAATCTGAGTGAACGGGCCAATAACCAGTGTTCTGCCACAATTTCTGCTTCATGCTCCTATCTTAGTCCCTGTTTTGACTTCCTTCAATGATGGACTGTATAGTAGAGTAAAGTAACCCCTTTCTTCTCCGAGTTGCTCTTGGTTATGGTATTTATCATAGCAACAGAACAGTATGTTCTAGTTCTTCAGTTTAAACGTCTCGCTTGGAGGATGTTAAGATCCTGAAAAGGTTTTTCAACTCATACAAGGCCTAAAAATGTTGTTGTACAGCAGAGGCTTACACTTCAAAGTTAAGTTGACACACAGCACCATATATTAACACTCTCATGCATGTCACATCAATGGCTTTTGATATAATTCCACTGATTCAAGAATTCCTTCATTTCTTAAAGCAACTTTTTATTCAGAAATCCCTATGTACAGGCTAATACATATTTTACTTCACTCAATTCCTAAAATTTTGTATTTTCAATTCTTTTGAAAATAATACTTTGAAAGTTTGATTTTCAGTGGTACATGCAAAAGTAATTGCAATATTACAAACTTTACTCAAACAACCATTTGTTAATTATTGTAGCTTATCTTTAGATTTTATTCATTATTATATCACCTGAAAGTAATAGTTCTGTTTGTCCCTTTTAAATCTTTATAACTTATGTTTTACACAGAGATACTGAGGTAGACACTTTCTATTCTATTTTTGATCATCCAGCTTGTTTTTAAATCTGAGTGATGACAGTAAACAAACTTTTTACATCACCTATAATGAAGAAGAATCTTGTACTTCTTAAGGATACCATTTATCAGATTAAGGTATGCCTCTTTTATTGTTAATTTGAGTGACAATAACTTTAAACTATGAGAAATGGTGGATTATATTCAATTACTTTTTCATGCAGTGTAAAAATGTTATTTTTCTTCTTTAGTCTGTAAATGCAGCCAAGTAAAATGATTTGTTTTCATATATATATTTCTCACAGCATAAAACACACACACACTTTTTCAGATGGTCATATCCTCCTACATTCTGACATGTCAGTAATTATACTATTATCCTTTACAATCATGTTTCAGAGGAATGATCATTAGGTCAGAAGATTTACATGTTAAAGGTGCAGAAAATGATAATAGTAGAGGTTTTCCAATGCAAATGCTGTAAGAAAAGAGAGATAGGTCAGGGATTACAGTCAGAAATAGCCTGTCTAGAGCTTAGTAAAGCTGCGGAGTATTTAAATTGGAGTGAGGACCAAAGAGTGATGCCAGGCAGAGCTAGCATGCAGGTGGCAAGAAACCTGTCTCCTCCGTTTAAATTATGTATTCTTCTACTCCAGTAAACAACCTCAACTACAGAGCCTCTTTTAAAATGATGTTCATGAAGCATATGAGTAAGATATAGATTTACTTTAGCTCAGTAGGACCTTAAATGGACTTTTTGAAGTCTGTCACCACATCAGTGCCATTTCCTCCCTCTCACAAAGTGTGTGCTCAAATAGGAAGACTCTAAATGGGAAATATTGCCTTTAAAAATAAATACTGGAGATGAATCTGCACTCTGTGAGCTGGGAGGCTCTTTTGTTTAGTGTTACTGGTTTGGAACTTTCATCATTCATTTAAAAAATCTCAAGCATACAAAAGCTGGGCATATTTATTATCAGATCTGCACTCCAAATCATCTTAGGGCAAGTTCATTAGACAAGAGGAGGTAAACCTGGATATAGGAATGAAGACACTATATACTTTCCTACATGAGACACCTTTTTCTTACTACTGAAATGTTACAATATACTTTATAGTTTGGTAAAATAACAATTGAATCATGGATTGTTTGTAATATGTAGAGGTAAGATATGTGGCAACAATAACACAGAAATTGAGAAAAGTAATATAGTGATATCTTTCATAAATTTTTCTCAATTGCGTCTGGAATTTGATATTTAGTAATGTTAAACAATGTATGATTTTAAGTTTCTGAAGAAACCTCCAAAATAAGATGATACAAAATTAGTGTAAACACCATTATGTTAGAAGTAAAGCTAGTTAAAGAGAAAAAAAGGGAACACATTAAAATAAAGAGAAAGTTTAAACTTAATTATCAATTAAGTATAACAACACCATGTTCAAATATCTAAGTAGACCATGTACAAGGCAGTGATGATAACTAGACTTGAAAGAGATCTCACAAACTACCAGCATGCTCTCTGCAAGGAGCAGTTCTAAAATAGAAAGATGCAGATGCTCAAATTTAAAAGTATGGGAAGATGTCGACCCAGCTGACACTGACTGAAGGGAGGTGAGAGGAACGCTATTAATAGCAGTCTGCTTTTACTCCAAGTCACATCTGCAGATTCTGAGTTAGGGAGCAAAAATAAGAAGAACTGGTGGCATTTGTCTCTCTGGGTATGGGTTACTTCTCTCATAATAATATCTTCTAGTTGTATCCATTTACTCTCAAATTCTTCATTTCAGTTTTCTTTAAATCCCTAAAATTATATATATATATATATATATATATATATATATGAGCATATATGACCAACACTAAATGAAGTCAGCAGATTGTATTTTATATTCATATATATGCACATACATATATAACACAATAATAATTTTAAGAAAAAGGGAATTTGAGAGGCAGAAGAGGGGATGTGGAAAGAGTTAGAGAAGGGATGATTGGGGAATGATATAAACATACTACACAGATATTAAATTTTATAAAAATAAAAAGAAAGAGGAAACTACTATAACCATTTCCATTGTTTTCACATGAATTTAATGACTAACTAAATATTTGATACATAAATGAATGTACGTCCTCCTATTTCACAACACAATGCCCTTTCCACAACACATTATTTCTTATTTATGGGTTCCTTATTTTAAAAAAATATTATGAGATACAGTATGGACAAAAAATAATATAAGTCTGTACTAGCGTACTAAATTTGAAATTAACACTATGTTATATAGTTCCTAAGCCCTTTTAAAATCTGAGTATATGATAGTAAATAAGGTAGAATGATTTTGTTGTCTTTTCATTATTTTATTGTTGACTTTTTGCAGTGTAGGACATTGAATCCAGGGTTTTGCAAATGCCATGCAATTGTTTTAGACTGAACTACATCCCCAAACCTTCTTGTATTTTTAAACACAGATTTCTTCTTGATACAACAAATGCATTATTCTATGTGAAAGCTTTTTTACACATTATGGTAATGTAGGATATGTTTGCTTATTTTCACTGCACTTTCTCTTACAGTTAGATGGCTTAGTTTCTGTTATACTGAACTCTAACTCGCCAATTTAATTAAAAATAATTGTATTTTATTTTTTATTTATATATCTAATAAGACAAGAAGGCTGCCTAATCAGAGACAATTGTCATGTCATAGTAAAATGGATGCAACATTTACAGGAGGCACTGAAGTGCAATGTTATGCCTTAGTTTATATATTCGGAGTCAAAATCTATTATTTGCTAGACCTTTAACATCTAATTGAAAAGAAATTTACTTTATGATAACTGATTTTCTTGTTTACATATTTGTGTTTATTTGAGTTACTGCATGATATGCAAAATTCTAAAGTTTCCTTATCCAGTATGCACAGTTTAGAGACTTCCAGTGCAACTCATGTTCTAGCAATAGTTCTGTATTTCTCTTAAGTACTATTCTCTACTGGGATAAATGTTAAGAGTTTTTCACCTGGTCATTGTAGGCTGAGCAGCCTTCTGTTGTCATGGAAATTTGTATATGACAAATAGAGCACCTCTGTTTTGCTGACAATGGTCTATAGGAGACTGATTTCTTCATCTACCCACTGACCTGTGAAGAGCTTGTTGACACGTGTTGACTTCTGCCCAGACACTGCGGTGAAATTCAGCCATCAGCTGTGTGTATGTGAGAACATTTGACCGAGGTGTTGAGAGCTCTCTGTGCACAATGCGTGTAGGAGAGCTCAGTGCAAGCTTCTCAGCAACTGCAGACTCAAAGACCCTTTATCTTGTGTACTGGCAATCCAGCAGGAAGTTCATAAGGGACATGGGTACTAGAAACCCTGAATTAATGTTGCTAGGACAGGAGCATGAGTGACAACCAGAAAGGGCACAGGGAACTAATGAGGGTTCAAGCAGTGTGTTTGAAAATCTCCTCTTGCTTCTGTTTATGCTCTGAACTGTGGGCCGAGAGGCATGTTTCCACGAAAGGCCATTTTTGTTGTAAAATTTCTTCAGAATTGAAAGCCTTTTGATGCTGATCCATTTGCAGTTCTCTGCTAAGTCCCAGTCTCTCATTTGACAGTTAATTACAGTAAGCCTGAACTGTTGAACTGCCTTGCAGTCTGGCTCAAATGTTCCAACAAGATAAATTTAGTCCCACTTCATCGGAATTAAAATGTGGAAGCTCTCATCAAGACACTGGGCCCTGCCCCCTGCTTTTGAAAAACAAAGCACGCTTTTGAGGCATTATTATCTATTTTGGATACCCAACAGCTACAACAGTGGAAAGAAAGCTGAAAACATTCAAGTGCAAGCGAAAGCATGCACTAATTACTTAATTATATGTTCCAAAGCTCTGATTCTCAGAAAAAAAAATTGCATCCAATATTCCAAATAGGAAATGAACTAACTTAGAGAATGGCCAGGGCTAGGCATTTGCCATTTGCACTGGGAACTCTTGGTATGGCAGGTGCAGGGAGGACAGGCGTGGCAACAGGCTGGTTGGTGCTGCCGTTCCTGTTCCTTTTCAGGTGTTGAGCTCTCTCTGGTTCCCTAATTGCAGAGCCTTTACATGAAGAATTCCTTTTGAAGGTAATGAGCGTGCTGACAGTAATGAGACTGACAGGATCCAGAGGAAGCTAATGAAAGAGAGTTGGGAAAACCTCTTTCAAGGATGTCTTAATTATAAGAGCCTCCTTTCAAGGGAAAAAGAACAAACATTTATAATTGAAGACCTACTGCATGCTAGGTTTGACGCTTTGTGCTTCTCAGTCCTTCAGCAGCTCTGAACAGATAAATGAGGTCGCCTTCTGCCCCCAGTGAAGCTGGACGGCCTTTTCTACCTTGTAAACCCATTAGCACCAAAGCCTGTGCTCAGGTTCTTCTGTGCTTCCCTCCTGGGACTCTTTGGAGCTGATTGTGTCAGCTGGAAACCCCTTGTATTTCCACTATCACTATGATGGGCATCTGTTTTCTGGCCTGCTCTGGTGAGCGAAGAACCCACTTCTATATTATAGAGCCTTTCGTTCATTTGCAAGTGGAACAATCAGACCCAGCCTTTCATTCATTCATTCATTCTGTGGACCAATCAGACCCAGCCTTTCATTCATCCATTCATTCTGTGGA